>NW_027515482.1:0-77950 GCF_048772815.1 Callospermophilus lateralis
ATGAGTTCTCAGTTTTGTCTCTATGGTTTGTTTCCTGTTCAAGTAGCCCTAGGCACAGACTCTAGAAAAGCACTTTTATTGAGAGGGGTTGCCAAGCTTCTAAGAAATTACGAGTTTCCGAAATACCAGCAAATATTTTTTCACCCAATCTTGATGATACTTGCTGCTAATGATCAGTACACAAATCCCACTTGGCTCACCAAATTTTGTTCTTCTAGGTTGAAGCGTTCGTCTACAGTAGCAGTTTTTATATTTAGGTTTCCCTCTGTTCTCTCCTGTATAGAAAGATGAATTTGGAACTCTAAATCCAACAAGTTTGTAGTAGCTCTTTGAAAGTTGACAAAATAAAGGAGTTCTCAGTTTTGTCGCTATGGTTTGTTTCCTCTTCAAGTAGCCCTAGGCACAGACTGTGGAAAAGCACTTTCATTGAGAGGGGTTGCCAAGCTTCTAAGAAATTACGAGTTTCCGAAATACCAGAAAATATTTTTTCACCCAATCTTGATGATACTTGGTGGTAATGATCAGTACACAAATCCCACTTGACTCACCAAATTTTGTTCTTCTAGGTTGAAGCGTTCGTCTACAGTAGCAGTTTTTATATTTAGGTTTCTCTCTGTTCTCTCCTATATAGATAGATGAATTTGGAACTCTAAATCCAACATGGTTTGTAGTAGCTCTTTGAAACTTGACAAAATAAAGGAGTTCTCAGATTTGTCTCTATGCTTTGTTTCCTCTTCAAGGAGCCCTAAGCACAGACTGTGGAAAAGCACTTTCATTGAGAGGGGTTGCTAAGCTTCTAAGAAATAACGAGTTTCCGAAATACCAGCAAATATTTTTTCACCCAATCTTGATGATACTTGGTGGTAATGATCAGTACACAAATCCCACTTGGCTCACCAAATTTTGTTCTTCTAGGTTGAAGCGTTCGTCTACAGTAGCAGTTTTTATATTTAGGTTTCTCTCTGTTCTCTCCTATACAGATAGATGAATTTGGAACTCTAAATCCAACATGGTTTGTAGTAGCTCTTTGAAACTTGACAAAATAAAGGAGTTCTCAGTTTTGTCTCTATGGTTTGTTTCCTCTTCAAGTAGCCCTAGGAACAGACTGTGGAAAGCACTTTCATTGAGAGGGGTTGCCAAGCTTCTAAGAAATAACGAGTTTCCGAAATACCAGCAAATATTTTTTCACCCAATCTTGATGATACTTGGTGGTAATGATCAGTACACAATTCCCACTTGGCTCACCAAATTTTGTTCTTCTAGGTTGAAGCGTTCGTCCACAGTAGCAGTTTTTATATTTAGGTTTCCCTCTGTTCTCTCCTATATAGAAAGATGAATTTGGAACTCTAAATCCAACAAGTTTGTAGTAGCTCTTTGAAACTTGACAAAATAAAGGAGTTCTCAGTTTTGTCGCTATGGTTTGTTTCCTCTTCAAGTAGCCCTAGGCACAGACTGTGGAAAAGCACTTTCATTGAGAGGGGTTGCCAAGCTTCTAAGAAATTACGAGTTTCCGAAATACCAGAAAATATTTTTTCACCCAATCTTGATGATACTTGGTGGTAATGATCAGTACACAAATCCCACTTGGCTCACCAAATTTTGTTCTTCTAGGTTGAAGCGTTCGTCTACAGTAGCAGTTTTTATATTTAGGTTTTACTCTGTTCTCTCCTATATAGATAGATGAATTTGGAACTCTAAATCCAACATGGTTTGTAGTAGCTCTTTGAAACTTGACAAAAAAAAGGAGTTCTCAAATTTGTCTCTATGGTTTGTTTCCTCTTCAAGTAGCCCTATGCACAGACTGTGGAAAAGCACTTTCATTGGGAGGGGTTGCCAAGCTTCTAAGAAATAACGAGTTTCCGAAATACCAGCAAATATTTTTTCACCCAATCTTGATGATACTTGGTGCTATGATCAGTACACAAATCCCACTTGGCTCACCAAATTTTGTTCTTCTAGGTTGAAGCGTTCGTGTACAGTAGCAGTTTTTATATTTAGGTTTCCCTCTGTTCTCTCCTATACAGATAGATGAATTTGGAACTCTAAATCCAACATGGTTTGTAGTAGCTCTTTGAAACTTGACAAAATTAATGAGTTCTCAGTTTTGTCTCTCTGGTTTGTTTCCTCTTCAAGTAGCCCTAGGAACAGACTGTGGAAAAGCCCTTTCATTGAGATGGGTTGCCAAGCTTCTAAGAAATATCGAGTTTCAGAAATACCAGCAAATATTTTTTCACCCACACTTGATGATACTTGGTGGTAATGATCAGCACACAAATCCCACTTGGCTAACCAATTTTTGTTCATCTAGGATGAAGCATTCGTGTACAGTAGCAGTTTTTATATTTAGGTTTCCCTCTGTTCTCTCCTATATAGATAGATGAATTTGGAACTCTAAATCCAACATGGTTTGTAGTAGCTCTTTGAAACTTGACAAAATAAAGGAGTTCTCATTTTTGTCTCTATGGTTTGCTTCCTCTTAAAGTAGCCCTAGGCACAGACTGTGGAAAGCACTTTCATTGAGATTGGTTGCCAAGCTTCTAAGAAATAACGAGTTTCCGAAATACCAGCAAATATTTTTTCACACAATCTTGTTGATACTTGGTGATAATGATCAGTACACAAATCCCACTTGGCTCACCAAATTTTGTTCTTCTAGGTTGAAGTGTTCGTCTACAGTAGCAGTTTTTATATTTAGGTTTCACTCTGTTCTCTCCTATATAGATAGATGAATTTGGAACTGTAAATCCAACATGGTTTGTAGTAGCTCTTTGAAACTTGACAAAATAAAGGAGTTCTCAGTTTTGTCTCTATGGTTTGTTTCCTCTTCAAGTAGCCCTAGGCACAGACTGTGGAAAGCACTTTCATTGAGATGGGTTGCCAAGCTTCTAAGAAATAACGAGTTTCCGAAATACCAGCAAATATTTTTTCACACAATCTTTTTGATACTTGGTGGTAATGATCAGTACACAAATCCCACTTGGCTCACCAAGTTTTGTTTTTCTAGGTTGAAGCGTTCGTCTACACTAGCAGTTTTTATATTTAGGTTACACTCTGTTCTCTCATATATAGATAGATGAATTTGGAACTCTAAATCCAACATGGTTTGTAGTAGCTCTTTGAAACTTGACAAAATAAAGGAGTTCTCAGTTTTGTCTCTATGGTTTGTTTCCTCTTCAAGTAGCCCTAGGCACAGACTGTGGAAAGCACTTTCATTGAGATGGGTTGCCAAGCTTCTAAGAAATAACGAGTTTCCGAAATACCAGCAAATATTTTTCACCCAATCTTGATGATACTTGCTGCTAATGATCAGTACACAAATCCCACTTGGCTCACCAAATTTTGTTCTTCTAGGTTGAAGCGTTCGTCTACAGTAGCAGTTTTTATATTTAGGTTTCCCTCTGTTCTCTCCTGTATAGAAAGATGAATTTGGAACTCTAAATCCAACAAGTTTGTAGTAGCTCTTTGAAAGTTGACAAAATAAAGGAGTTCTCAGTTTTGTCGCTATGGTTTGTTTCCTCTTCAAGTAGCCCTAGGCACAGACTGTGGAAAAGCACTTTCATTGAGAGGGGTTGCCAAGCTTCTAAGAAATTACGAGTTTCCGAAATACCAGAAAATATTTTTTTACCCAATCTTGATGATACTTGGTGGTAATGATCAGTACACAAATCCCACTTGACTCACCAAATTTTGTTCTTCTAGGTTGAAGCGTTCGTCTACAGTAGCAGTTTTTATATTTAGGTTTAACTCTGTTCTCTCCTATATAGATAGATGAATTTGGAACTCTAAATCCAACGTGGTTTGTAGTAGCTCTTTGAAACTTGACAAAATAAAGGAGTTCTCAGATTTGTCTCTATGCTTTGTTTCCTCTTCAAGGAGCCCTAAGCACAGACTGTGGAAAAGCACTTTCATTGAGAGCGGTTGCTAAGCTTCTAAGAAATAACGAGTTTCCGAAATACCAGCAAATATTTTTTCACCCAATCTTGATGATACTTGTTGCTAATGATCAGTACACAAATCCCACTTGGCTCACCAAATTTTGTTCTTCTAGGTTGAAGTGTTCGTCTACAGTAGCAGTTTTTATATTTAGGTTTCCCTCTGTTCTCTTTTATATAGAAAGATGAATTTGGAACTCTAAATCCAACAAGTTTGTAGTAGCTCTTTGAAACTTGACAAAATAAAGGAGTTCTCAGTTTTGTAGCTATGGTTTGTTTCCTCTTCAAGTAGCCCTAGGCACAGACTGTGGAAAAGCACTTTTATTGAGATGGGTTGCCAAGCTTCTAAGAAATTACTAGTTTCCGAATACCAGCAAATATTTTTTCACCCAATGTTGATAATACTTTGTGGTAATGATCAGTACACAAATCCCACTTGGCTCACCAAATTTCGTTCTTTTAGGTTGAAGCGTTCGTCTACAGTAGCAGTTTTTATATTTAGGTTTCCCTCTGTTCTCTCCCATATAGATAGATGAATTTAGAACTCTAAATCCAACATGGTTTGTAGTAGCTCTTTGAAAACTTGACAAAATAAAGGAGTTCTCAGATTTGTCTCTATGGTTTGTTTCCTCTTCAAGTAGCCCTAGGCACAGACTGTGGAAAAGCACTTTCATTGAGAGGGGTTGCCAAGCTTCTAAGAAATAACGAGTTTCCGAAATACCAGCAAATATTTTTTCACACAATCTTGTTGATACTTGGTGGTAATGATCAGTACATAAATCCCACTTGGCTCACCAAATTTTGTTCTTCTAGGTTGAAGCGTTCGTGTACAGTAGCAGTTTTATATTTAGGTTTCACTCTGTTCTCTCCTATACAGATAGATGAATTTGGAACACTAAATCCAACATGGTTTGTAGTAGCTATTTGAAACATGACAAACTAAAGGAGTTCTCAGATTTGTCTCTATGGTTTGTTTCCTCTTCAAGTAGCCCTAGGCACAAACTGGGGAAAAGCACTTTCATTGAGAGGGGTTGCCAAGCTTCTAAGAAATAACGCGTTTCCGAAATACCAGTAAATATTTTTTCACCCAATCTTGATGATACTTGGTGGTAATGATCAGTACACAAATCCCACTTGGCTTACCAAATTTTGTTCTTCTAAGTTGAAGCGTTCGTCTACAGTAGCAGATTTTATATTTAGGTTTCCCTCTGTTCTCTCCTATATAGATAGATGAATTTGGAAATCTAAATCCAACATGCTTTGTAGTAGCTCCTTGAAACTTGACAAAATAAAGGAGTTCTCAGTTTTGTCTCTATGATTTGTTTCCTCTTCATGTAGCCCAAGGCACAGACTGTGGAAAAGCACTTTCATTGAGAGGGGTTGCCAAGCTTCTACGAAATAACGAGTTTCCGAAATACCAGCTAATATTTTTTCACACAATCATTTTGATACTTGCTGGTAATGATCAGTACACAAATCCCACTTGGCTCACCAAATTTTGTTCTTCTAGGTTGAAGCGTTCGTCTACTGTACAGTTTTTATATTTAGGTTTCTCTCTGTTCTCTCCTATATAGATAGATGAATTTGGAACTCTAAATCCAACATGGTTTGTAGTAGCTCTTTGAAACTTGACAAAATAAAGGAGTTCTCAGTTTTGTCTCTATGGTTTGTTTCCTCTTCAAGTAGCCCTAGGCACACACTGTTGTAAGCACTTTCATTGAGATGGGTTGCCAAGCTTCTAAGAAATAACGAGATTCCGAAATACCAGAAAATATTTTTTCACACAATCTTGTTGATACTTGGTGGTAACGATCAGTACACAAATCCCACTTGGCTCACCAAATTTTGTTCTTCTAGGTTGAAGCGTTCGTCTACAGTAGCAGTTTTTATATTTAGGATTCTCTCTGTTCTCTCCTATATAGATAGATGAATTTGGAACTCTAAATCCAACATGGTTTGTAGTAGCTCTTTGAAACTTGACAAAATAAAGGAGTTCTCAGATTTGTCTCTATGGTTTGTTTCCTCTTCAAGTAGCCCTAGGCACAGACTGTGGAAAAGCACTTTCATTGAGAGGGGTTGCCAAGCTACTAAGAAATAACGAGTTTCCGAAATACCACCAAATATTTTTTCACCCAATCTTGATGATACTTGTTGCTAATGATCAGTACACAAATCCCACTTGGCTCACCAAATTTTGTTCTTCTAGGTTGAAACGTTCGTGTACAGTAGCAGTTTTTATATTTAGGTTTCCCTCTGTTCTCTCCTATACAGATAGATGAATTTGGAACTCTAAATCCAACATGGTTTGTAGTAGCTCTTTGAAACTTGACAAAATAAAGGAGTTCTCAGTTTTTTCGCTATGGTTTGTTTCCTCTTCAAGTAGCCCTAGGCACAGACTGTGGAAAAGCAATTTCATTGAGAGGGGTTCCCAAGCTTCTAAGAAATCACGAGTTTCCGAAATACCAGCAAATATTTTTTCACCCAATCTTGATGATACTTGGTGGTAATGATCAGTACACAAATCCCACTTGGCTCACCAAATTTTGTTCTTCTAGGTTGACGCGTTCGTCTACAGTAGCAGTTTTTATATTTAGTTTTCCCTCTGTTCTCTCCTATATAGAAAGATGAATTTGGAACTCTAAATCCAACATGGTTTGTAGTAGCTCTTTGAAACTTGACAAAATAAAGGAGTTCTCAGTTTTGTCGCTATGGTTTGTTTCCTCTTCAAGTAGCCCTAGGCACAGACTGTGGAAAAGCACTTTCATTGAGAGGGGTTGCCAAGCTTCTAAGAAATCACGAGTTTCCGAAATACCAGCAAATATTTTTTCACCCAATCTTGATGATACTTAGTGCCAATGATCAGTACACAAATCCCACTTGGCTCACCAAATTTTGTTCTTCTAGGTTGAAGCGTTCGTCTACAGTAGCAGTTTTTATATTTAGGTTTCCCTCTGTTCTCTCCTATATAGAAAGATTAATTTGGAACTCTAAATCCAACATGGTTTGTAGTAGCTCTTTGAAACTTGAAAAAATAAAGGAGTTTTCTGTTTTGTCGCTATGGTTAGTTTCCTCTTCAAGTAGCCCTAGGCACAGACTGTGGAAAAGCACTTTAATTGAGAGTGGTTCCCAAGCTTCTAAGAAATCACGAGTTTCCGAAATACCATCAAATATTTTTTCACCCAATCTTGATGATACTTGGTGGTAATGATCAGTACACAAATCCCACTTGGCTCACCAAATTTTGTTCTTCTAGGTTGAAGCGTTCGTCTACAGTAGCAGTTTTTATATTTAGGTTTCCCTCTGTTCTCTCCTATATAGAAAGATGAATTTGGAACTCTAAATCCAACATGGTTTGTAGTAGCTCTTTGAAACTTGACAAAATAAAGGAGTTCTCAGATTTGTCTCTATGGTTTGTTTCCTCTTCAAGTAGCCCTAGGCACAGACTGTGGAAAAGCACTTTCATTGAGAGGGGTTGCCAAGCTTCTAAGAAATATCGAGTTTCCGAAATACCACCAAATGTTTTTTCACCCAATCTTGATGATACTTGTTGCTAATGATCAGTACACAAATACCACTTGGCTCACCAAATTTTGTTCTTCTAGGTTGAAGCGTTCGTGTACAGTAGCAGTTTTTATATTTAGGTTTCCCTCTGTTCTCTCCTATACAGATAGATGAATTTGGAACTCTAAATCCAACATGGTTTGTAGTAGCTCTTTGAAACTTGATAAAATAAAGGAGTTCTCAGTTTTGTCGCTATGGTTTGTTTCCTCTTCAAGTAGCCCTAGGCACAGACTGTGGAAAAGCACTTTCATTGAGAGGGGTTCCCAAGCTTCTAAGAAATCACGAGTTTCCGAAATACCAGCAAATATTTTTTCATCCAAACTTGATGATACTTGGTGGTAATGATCAGCACACAAATCCCACTTGGCTAACCAATTTTTGTTCATCTAGGATGAAGCATTCGTGTACAGTAGCAGTTTTTATATTTAGGTTTCCCTCTGTTCTCTCCTATATAGATAGATGAATTTGGAACTCTAAATTCAACATGGTTTGTAGTAGCTCTTTGAAACTTGACAAAATAAAGGAGTTCTCAGTTTTGTCTCTATGGTTTGCTTCCTCTTAAAGTAGCCCTAGGCGCAGACTGTGGAAAGCACTTTCATTGAGATTGGTTGCCAAGCTTCTTATAAATAACGAGTTTCTGAAATACCAGCAAATATTTTTTCACCCAATCTTGATGATACTTGGTGGTAATGATCAGTACACAAATCCCACTTGGCTCACCAAATTTTGTTCTTCTAGGTTGAAGCGTTCGTCTACAGTAGCAGTTTTTATATTTAGGTTTCACTCTGTTCTCTCCTACACAGATAGATGAATTTGGAACTCTAAATCCAACATGGTTTGTAGTAGCTCTTTGAAACGTGACAAAATAAAGGAGTTCTCAGTTTTGTCTCTCTGGTTTGTTTCCTCTTCAAGTAGCCCTAGGAACAGACTGTGGAAAAGCACTTTAATTGAGATGGGTTGCCAATCTTCTAAGAAATATCGAGTTTCCAAAATACCAGCAAATATTTTTTCACCCAAACTTGATGATACTTGGTGGTAATGATCAGCACACAAATCCCACTTGGCTAAACAATTTTTGTTCATCTAGGATGAAGCATTCGTGTACAGTAGCAGTTTTTATATTTAGGTTTCCCTCTGTTCTCTCCTATATAGATAGATGAATTTGGAACTCTAAATCCAACATGGTTTGTAATAGCTCTTTGAAACTTGACAAAATAAAGGAGTTCTCAGTTTTGTCTCTATGGTTTGTTTCCTCTTAAAGTAGCCCTAGGCACAGACTGTGGAAAACACTTTCATTGAGATTGGTTGTCAAGCTTCTAAGAAATAACGAGTTTCCGAAATACCAGCAAATATTTCTTAACCCAATCTTGATGATACTTGGTGGTAGTGATCAGTACAGAAATCCCACTTGCCTCACCAAATTTTGTTCTTCTATGTTGAAGCGTTCGTCTACAGTAGCAGTTTTTATATTTAGGTTTCTCTCTGTTCTCTCCTATATAGATAGATGAATTTGGAACTCTAAATCCAACATGTTTTGTAGTATCTCTGTGAAACTTGACAAAATAAAGGAGTTCTCAGATTTGTCTCTATGGTTTGTTTCCTCTTCTAGTAGCCCTAGGCACAGACTGTGGAAAAGCACTTTCATTGAGAGGGGTTGCCAAGCTTCTAAGAAATAACGAGTTTCCGAAATACCAGCAAATATTTTTTCACCCAATCTTGATGGTACTTGGTGGTAATGATCAGTACACAAATCCCACTTGGCTTAAACAAATTTTGTTCTTCTAGGTTGAAGCGTTCCTCTACAGTAGCAGTTTTTATATTTAGGTTTCCCTCTGTTGTCTCCTATATAGATAGATGAATTTGGAACTCTAAATCCAACATGGTTTGTAGTAGCTCTTTGAAACTTGACAAAATAGAGGAGTTCTCAGTTTTGTCTCTATGGTTTGTTTACTCTTAAAGTAGCCCTAGGCACAGACTGTGGAAAGCACTTTCATTGTGATGGGTTGTCAAGCTTCTAAGAAATAACGAGTTTCCGAAATACCAGCAAATATTTTTTCACACAATCTTGTTGATACTCGGTGGTAATGATCAGTACACAAATCCCACTTGCCTCACCAAATTTTGTTCTTCTAGGTTGAAGCGTTCGTCTACAGTAGCAGTTTTTATATTTAGGTTACTCTCTGTTCTCTCCTATATAGATAGATGAATTTGGAACTCTAAATCCAACATGTTTTGTAGTAGCTCTTTGAAACTTGACAAAATAAAGGAGTTCTCAGATTTGTCTCTATGGTTTGTTTCCTCTTCAAGTAGCCCTAGGCACAGACTGTGGAAAAGCACTTTCATTGAGAGAGGTTGCCAAGCTTCTAAGAAATAACGAGTTTCCGAAATACCAGCAAATATTTTTTCACCCAATCTTGATGATACTTGGTGGTAATGATCAGTACACAAATCCCACTTGGCTTACCAAATTTTGTTCTTCTATGTTGAAGCGTTCGTCAACAGTAGCAGTTTTTATATTTAGGTTTCCCTCTGTTCTCTCCTATATAGATAGATGAATTTGGAACTCTAAATCCAACATGGTTTGTAGTAGCTCTTTGAAACTTGACAAAATAGAGGAGTTCTCAGTTTTGTCTCTATGGTTTGTTACCTCTTAAAGTAGCCCTAGGCACAGACTGTGGAAAGCACTTTCATTGAGATGGGTTGCCAAGCTTCTAAGAAATAACGAGTTTCCGAAATACCAGCAAATATTTTTTCACACAATCTAGTTGATACTTGGTGGTAATGATCAGCACACAAATGCCACATGGCTCACCAAATTTTTGTCTTCTAGGTTGAAGCGTTCGTCTACAGTAGCAGTTTTTATATTTAGGTTTCTCTCTGTTCTCTCCTATATAGATGGATGAATTTGCAACTCTAAATCCAACATGGTTTGTAGTAGCTCTTTGAAATTGACAAAATAAAGGAGTTCTCAGATTTGTCTCTATGGTTTGTTTCCTCTTCAAGTAGCCCTAGGCACAGACTGTGGAAAAGCACTTTCATTGAGAGGGGTTGCCAAGCTTCTAAGAAATTACGAGTTTCCGAAATACCACCAAATATTTTTTCACCCAATCTTGATGATACTTGGTGGTAATGATCAGTACACAAATCCCACTTGGCTTACCAAATTTTGTTCTTCTAGGTTGAAGCGTTCGTCTACAGTAGCAGTTTTTATATTTAGGTTTCCCTCTGTTCTCTCCTATATAGATAGATGAATTTGGAACTCTAAATCCAACATGGTTTGTAGTAGCTCTTTGAAACTTGAAAAAATAGAGGAGTTCTAAGTTTTGTCTCTATGGTTTGTTTCCTCTTAAAGTAGCCCTAGGCACAGACTGTGGAAAGCACTTACATTGAGATTGGTTGCCAAGCTTCTAAGAAATAACGAGTTTTCGAAATACCAGCAAATATTTCTTCACTCAATCTTGATGATACTTGGTGGTAGTGATCAGTACACAAATCCCACTTGCCTCATCAAATTTTGTTCTTCTAGGTTGAAGCGTTCGTCTACAGTAGCAGTTTTTATATTTAGGTTTCTCTCTGTTCTCTCCTATATAGATAGATGAATTTGGAACTCTAAATACAACATGTTTTGTAGTAGCTATTTGAAACTTGACAAAATAAAGGAGTTTTCAGATTTGTCTCTATGGTTTGTTTCCTCTTCAAGTAGCCCTAGGCACAGACTGTGGAAAAGCACTTTCATTGAGAGGGGTTGCCAAGCTTCTAAGAAATAACGAGTTTCCGAAATACCAGCAAATATTTTTTCACCCAGTCTTGATGGTACTTGGTGGTAATGATCAGTACACAAATCCCACTTGGCTTACCAAATTTTGTTCTTCTAGGTTGAAGCGTTCGTCTACAGTAGCAGTTTTTATATTTAGGTTTTCCTCTGTTCTCTCCTATATAGATAGATGAATTTGGAACTCTAAATCCAACATGGTTTGTAGTAGCTCTTTGAAACTTGACAAAATAGAGGAGTTCTCAGTTTTGTCTCTATGGTTTGTTTCCTCTTAAAGTAGCCCTAGGCGCAGACTGTGGAAAGCACTTTCATTGAGATTGGTTGCCAAGCTTCTAAGAAATAACGAGTTTCCGAAATACCAGCATATATTTTTTCACACAATCTTGTTGATACTTGGTGGTAATGATCAGCACACAAATCCCACATGGCTCACCAATTTTTTTTTCTTCTAGGTTGAAGCGTTCGTCTACAGTAGCAGTTTTTATATTTAGGTTTCTCTCTGATCTCTCCTATATAGATAGATGAATTTGGAACGCTAAATCCAACATGGTTTGTAGTAGCTCTTTGAAACTGACAAAATAAAGGAGTTCTCAGATTTGTCTCTCTGGTTTGTTTCCTCTTCAAGTAGCCCTAGGCACAGAATGTGGAAAAGCACTTTCATTGAGAGCGGTTGCCAAGCTTCTAAGGAATAACGAGTTTCCGAAATACCACCAAATATTTTTTCACCCAATCTTGATGATACTTGGTGGTAATGATCAGTACACAAATCCAACTTGGCTTACCAAATTTTGTTCTTCTAGGTTGAAGCGTTCGTCTACAGTAGCAGTTTTTATATTTAGGTCTCCCTCTGTTCTCTCCTATATAGATAGATGAATTTGGAACTCTAAATCCAACATGGTTTGTAGTAGCTCTTTGAAACTTGACAAAATAGAGGAGTTCTCAGTTTTGTCTCTATGGTTTGTTTCCTCTTAAAGTAGCCCTAGGCACAGACTGTGGAAAGCACTTTCATTGAGATGGGTTGCCAAGCTTCTAAGAAATAACGAGTCTCCGAAATACCAGCAAATATTTTTTCACACAATCTTGTTGATACTTGGTGGAAATGATCAGCACACAAATCCCACATGGCTCACCAAATTTTGTTCTTCTAGGTTGAAGCGTTCGTCTACAGTAGCAGTTTTTATATTTAGGTTTCTCTCTGTTCTCTCCTATATAGATAGATGAATTTGGAACTCTAAATCCAACATGGTTTGTAGTAGCTCTTTGAAATTGACAAAATAAAGGAGTTCTCAGATTTGTCTCTATGGTTTGTTTCCTCTTCAAGTAGCCCTAGGCACAGACTTTGGAAAAGCACTTTCATTGAGAGGGGTTGCCAAGCTTCTAAGAATTAACGAGTTTTCGAAATACCAGCAAATATTTTTTCACCCAAACTTGATGATACTTGGTGGTAATGATCAGTACACAAATTCCACTTGGCTTACCAAATTTTGTTCTTCTAGGTTGAAGCGTTCGTCTACAGTAGCAGTTTTTATATTTAGGATTCTCTCTGTTCTCTCCTATATAGATAGATGAATTTGGAACTCTAAATCCAACCTGCTTTGTAGTAGCTCCTTGAAACTTGACAAAATAAAGGAGTTCTCAGTTTTGTCTCTATGGTTTGTTTCCTCTTCAAGTAGCCCTAGGAACAGACTTGGAAAAGCACTTTCATTGAAAGGGGTTGCCAAGCTTCTAAGAAATAACGAGTTTCCGAAATACCAGCATATATTTTTTCACCCAATCTTGATGATACTTGTTGCTAATGATCAGTACACAAATCCCACTTGGCTCACCAAATTTAGTTCTTCTAGGTTGAATCATTAGTGTACAGTAGCAGTTTTTATATATAGGTTTCCGTCTGTTCTCTCCTATATAGATAGATGAATTTGGAACTCTAAATCCAACATGGTTTGTAGTAGCTCTTTGAAACTTGACAAAATAAAGGTGTTCTCAGATTTGCCTCTATGGTTTGTTTCCTCTTCAAGTAGCCCTAGGCACAGACTGTGGAAAAGCACTTTAAATGAGAGGGGTTGCCAAGCTTCTAAGAAATAACGAGTTTCCGAAATACCAGCAAATATTTTTTCACCCAATCTTGATGATACTTGTTGCTAATGATCAGTACACAAAAACCACTTGGCTCACCAAATTTAGTTCTTCTAGGTTGAATCGTTCGTGTACAGTGGCAATTTTTATATTTAGGTTTCCCTCTGTTCTCTCCTATATAGATAGATGAATTTGGAACCCTAAATCCAACATGGTTTGTAGTAGCTGTTTGAAACTTGACAAAATAAAGGAGTTCTCAGATTTGTTTCTATGGTTTGTTTCCTCTTCAAGTAGCCCTAGGCACAGACTGTGGAAAAGCACTTTCATTGAGAGGGGTTGCCAAGCTTCTAAGAAATAACGAGTTTCCGAAATACCAGCAAATATTTTTTGACCCAATCTTGATGATACTTGTTGGTAATGATCAGTACACAAATCCCACTTGGCTTACCAAATTTTGTTCTTCTAGGTTGAAGCGTTCGTCTACAGTAGCAGTTTTTATATTTAGGTTTCTCTCTGTTCTCTCCTATATAGATAGATGAATTTGGAAGTCTAAATCCAACATGGTTTGTAGTAGCTCTTTGAAACTTGACAAAATAAAGGAGTTCTCAGTTTTGTCTCTATGGTTTGTTTCCTCTTAAAGTAGCCCTAGGCACAGACTTTCGAAAGCACATTCATTGAGATGGGTTGCCAAGCTTCTAAGAAATAACGAGTTTCCGAAATACTAGCAAATATTTTTTCACCCAATCTTGTTGATACTTGGTGGTAATGATCAGCACAGAAATCCCACATGGCTCACCAATTTTTTTTCTTCTAGGTTGAAGCGTTCGTCTACAGTAGCAGTTTTTATATTTAGGTTTCCGTCTGTTCTCTCCTATATAGATAGATGAATTTGGAACTCTAAATCCAACATGGTTTGTAGTAGCTGTTTGAAACTTGACAAAATAATGGAGTTCTCAGTTTTGTCTCTATGGTTTGTTTACTCTTAAAGTAGCCCTAGGCACAGACTGTGGAAAGCACTTTCATTGTGATGGGTTGTCAAGCTTCTAAGAAATAACGAGTTTCCGAAATACCAGCAAATATTTTTTCACACAATCTTGTTGATACTCGGTGGTAATGATCAGTACACAAATCCCACTTGCCTCACCAAATTTTGTTCTTCTAGGTTGAAGCGTTCGTCTACAGTAGCAGTTTTTATATTTAGGTTACTCTCTGTTCTCTCCTATATAGATAGATGAATTTGGAACTCTAAATCCAACATGTTTTGTAGTAGCTCTTTGAAACTTGACAAAATAAAGGAGTTCTCAGATTTGTCTCTATGGTTTGTTTCCTCTTCAAGTAGCCCTAGGCACAGACTGTGGAAAAGCACTTTCAATGAGAGAGGTTGCCAAGCTTCTAAGAAATAACGAGTTCCGAAATACCAGCAAATATTTTTTCACCCAATCTTGATGATACTTGGTGGTAATGATCAGTACACAAATCCCACTTGGCTTACCAAATTTTGTTCTTCTATGTTGAAGCGTTCGTCAACAGTAGCAGTTTTTATATTTAGGTTTCCCTCTGTTCTCTCCTATATAGATAGATGAATTTGGAACTCTAAATCCAACATGGTTTGTAGTAGCTCTTTGAAACTTGACAAAATAGAGGAGTTCTCAGTTTTGTCTCTATGGTTTGTTACCTCTTAAAAAGTATCCCTAGGAACAGACTGTGGAAAAGCACTTTCATTGAGATGCTTTGCCAAGCTTCTAAAAAATAACGAGTTTCCGAAATACCAGCAAATATTTCTTCTCCCAATCTTGATGAATCTTGGTGGTAATGATCAGTACACAAATCCCACTTGCCTCACCAAATTTTGTTCTTCTAGGTTGAAGCGTTCGTCTACAGTAGCAGTTTTTAAATTTAGGTTTCTCTCTGTTCTCCCCTATATAGTTAGATGAATTTGGAACTCTAAATCCAACATGGTTTGTAGTAGCTCTTTGAAACTTGACAAAATAAAGGAGTTCTCAGATTTGTCTCTGTGGTTTGTTTCCTCTTCAATAGCCCTAGGCACAGACTGTGGAAAAGCACTTTCATTGAGAGGGGTTGCCAAGCTTCTAAGAAATAACGAGTTTCCGAAATACCAGCAAATATTTTTTGACCCAATCTTGATGATACTTGGTGATAATGATCAGTACACAAATCCCACTTGGCTTACCATATTTTGTTCTTCTAGGTTGAAGCGTTCGTCTACAGTAGCAGTTTTTATATTTATTTTACCCTCTGTTCTCCTCCTATATAGATAGATGAATTTGGATCTCTAAATCCAACATGGTTTGTAGTAGCTCTTTGAAACTTGACAAAATAAAGGAGTTCTCAGTTTTCTCTCTATGGTTTGTCTCCTCTTAAAGTAGCCCTAGGCACAGACTGTGGAAAGCACTTTAATTGAGATGGGTTGCCAAGCTTCTAAGAAATAACGAGTTTCCGAAATACCAGCAAATATTTTTTTACCCAATCTTGATGATACTTGTTGCTAATGATCAGTACACAAATCCCACTTGGCTCACCAAATTTAGTTCTTCTAGGTTGAAGCGTTCGTGTACAGTAGCAGTTTTTATATTTAGGTTTCCCTCTGTTCTCTCATATATAGATAGATGAATTTGGAACTCTAAATCCAACATGGTTTGTAGTACCTTGTTGAAACTTGACAAAATAAAGGAGTTCTCAGATTTGTCTCTATGGTTTGTTTCCTCTTCAAGTAGCCCTAGGCACAGACTGTGGAAAAGCACTTTCATTGAGAGCGGTTGCCAATCTTCTAAGAAATAAGGAGTTTCCGAAATACCAGCAAATATTTTTTCACCCAATCTTGATGATACTTGGTGGTAATGATCAGTACACAAATCCCACTTGGCTCACCAAATTTTGTTCTTCTAGGTTGAAGCGTTCATCTACAGTAGCAGTTTTTATATTTAGGTTTCCCTCTTGTCTCTCCTATATAGATAGATGAATTTGGAATTCTAAATCCAACATGGTTTGTAGTAGCTCCTTGAAAATTGACAAAATAAAGGAGTTCTCAGTTTTGTCTCTATGTTTGTTTCCTCTTCAAGTAGCCCTAGGCACAGACTGTGGAAAAGCACTTTCATTGACAGGGGTTGCCAAGCTTCTAAGAAATAACGAGTTTCCGAAATACCAGCAAAGATTTTTTCACCCAATCTTGATGATACTTGCTGCTAATGATCAGTACACAAATCCCACTTGGCTCACCAAATTTAGTTCTTCAAGGTCGAAGCGTTCGTGTACAGTAGGAGTTTCTATATTTAGGTTTCCCTCTGTTCTCTCCTATATAGATAGATGAATTTGGAACTCTAAATCCAACATGGTTTGTAGTAGCACTTTGAAACTTGGCAAAATAAAGGAGTTCTCAGTTTTGTCTCTATGGTTTGTTTCCTTTTAAAGTAGCCCTAGGCACAGACTGTGGAAAAGCACTTTCATTGAGATGGGTTGTCAAGCTTCTAAGAAATAAAGAGTTTCCGAAATACCAGCAAATATTTTTCACACAATCTTGTTGATACTTGTTGGTAATGATCAGTAAACAAATCCCACTTGGCTCTCCAAATTTTGTTATTCTAGGTTGAAGCGTTCGTCTACAGTAGCAGTTTTTATATTTAGGTTTCTCTCTGTTCTCTCCTATATAGATGGATGAATTTGGAACTCTAAATCCAACATGGTTTGTAGTAGCTCTTTGAAACTTGACAAAATAAAGGAGTTCTCAGATTTGTCTCTATGGTTTGTTTCCTCTTCAAGTAGCCCTAGGCACAGACTGTGGAAAAGCACTTTCATTGAGAGGGGTTTCCAAGCTTCGAAGAAATAACGAGTTTCCGAAATACCAGCAAATATTTTTTCACCCAATCTTGATGATACTTGGTGGTAATGATCAGTACACAAATCCCACTTGGCTTACCAAATTTTGTTCTTCTATGTTGAAGCGTTCATCTACAGTAGCAGTTTTTATATTTAGGTTTCCCTCTGTTCTCTCCTATATAGATAGATGAATTTGGAACTCTAAACCCAACATACTTTGTAGTATCTCCTTGAAACTTGACAAAATTAAGGAGTTCTCAGTTTTGTCTCTATAGTTTGTTTCCTCTTCAAGGAGTCCTAGGCACAGACTGTGGAAAAGCACTTTCATTGAGAGGGGTTGCCAAGATTCTAAGAAATAACGAGTTTCCGAAATACCAGCAAATATTTTTTTCACCCTATCTTGATGATACTTGTTGCTAATGATCAGTACACAAATCCCACTTGGCTCACCAAATTTAATTCATCTAGGTTGAAGCGTTCGTGTACAGTAGCAGTTTTTACATTTAGGTTTCCCTCTGTTCTCTCCTATACAGATACATGAATTTGGAACTCTAAATCCAACATGGTTTGTAGTAGCTCTTTGAAACTTGACAAAATAAAGGAGTTCTCAGTTTTGTCTCTCTGGTTTGTTTCCTCTTCAAGTAGCCCTAGGAACAGACTGTGGAAAAGCAATTTCATTGAGATGGTTTGCCATGCTTCTAAGAAGTATCGAGATTCCGAAATACCAGCAAATATTTTTTCACCCAAACTTGATGATACTTGGTGGTAATGATCAGCACACAAATCCTACTTGGCTAACCAATTTTTGTTCATCTAGGATGAAGCATTCGTGTACAGTAGTAGTTTTTATATTTATTTTTCCCTCTGTTCTCTCCTATATAGATAGATTTATTTGGTACTCTAAATCCAACATGGTTTGTAGTAGCTCTTTGAAACTTGACAAAATAAAGGAGTTCTCAGTTTTGTCTCTATGGTTTGTTTCCTCTTCAACTAGCCCTAGGCACAGACTGTGGAAAGCACTTTCATTGAGATTGGTTGAGAAGCTTCTAAGAAATAACGAGTTTCCGAAATAACAGCAAATATTTCTTCTCCCAATCTTGATGATACTTGGTGGTAGTGATCAGTACACAAATCCCACTTGCCTCACCAAATTTTGTTCTTCTAGGTTGAAGCGTTCGTCTACAGTAGCAGTTTTTATATTTAGGTTTCCCTCTGTTCTCTCCTATATAGATAGATGAATTTGGAACTCTAAATCCAACATGGTTTGTAGTAGCTCTTTGAAACTTGACAAAATAAAGGAGTTCTCAGTTTTGTCTCTATGGTTTCTTTCCTCTACAAGTAGCCCTAGGCACAGACTGTAGAAAAGCACTTTCATTGAGAGGGGTTGCCAAGCTTCTAAGAAATAACGAGTTTCCGAAATACCAGCAAATATTTTTTCACCCAATCTTGATGATACTTGGTGGTAATGATCAGTACACAAATCCTACTTGGCTCAACAATTTTGTTTTTCTAGGTTGAAGCGTTCGTCTACAGTAGCAGTTTTTATATTTAGGTTTCCCTCTGTTCTCTCCCATATAGATAGATGAATTTGGAACTCTAAATCCAACATGGTTTGTAGTAGCTCTTTGAAACTTGACTAAATAAAGGAGTTCTCAGTTTTGTCTCTATGGTTTGTTTCCTCTTAAGGTAGCCCCAGGCACAGACTGTGGAAAAGCACTTTCATTGAGAGGGGTTGCCAAGATTCTAAGAAATTACGAGTTTCCGAAATACCAGCAAATATTTTTTCACCCAAACTTGATGATACTTGGTGCTAATGATCAGTACACAAATTCCACTTGGCTCACCAAATTTTGTTCTTCTAGGTTGAAGCGTTCGTCTACAGTAGCAGTTTTTATATTTAGGTTTCACTCTGTTCTCTCCTATATAGATAGATGAATTTGGAACTCTAAACCCAACATGCTTTGTAGTAGCTCCTTGAAACTTGACAAAATTAAGGAGTTCTCAGTTTTGTCTCTATAGTTTGTTTCCTCTTCAAGGAGTCCTAGGCACAGACTGTGGAAAAGCACTTTCATTGAGAGGGGTTGCCAAGATTCTAAGAAATAACGAGTTTCCGAAATACCAGCAAATATTTTTTCACCCAAACTTGATGATACTTGGTGGTAATGATCAGTACACAAATCCCACTTGGCTCACCAAATTTTGTTCTTCTAGGTTGAAGCGTTCGTCTACAGTAGCAGTTTTTATATTTCGGTTTCTCTCTGTTCTCTCCTATATAGATAGATGAATTTGGAACTCTAAATCCAACATGGTTTGTAGTAGCTCTTTGAAACTTGACAAAATAAAGGAGGTCTCAGATTTTTCTCCATGGTTTGTTTCCTCTTCAAGTATCCCTAGGCACAGACTGTGGAAAAGCACTTTCATTGAGAGGGGTTGCCAAGCTTCTAAGAAATAACGAGTTTCCGAAATACCGGCAAATATTTTTTCACCCAATCTTGATGATACTTGGTGGTAATGATCAGTACACAAATCCCACTTGCCTCACCAAATTTTGTTCTTCTAGGTTGAAGCGTTCGTCTACAGTAGCAGTTTTTATATTTAAGCTTCCCTCTGTTCTCTCCTATATAGATAGATGAATTTGGAACTCTAAATCCAACATGGTTTGTAGTAGCTCTTTGAAACTTGAAAAAATAAAAGGAGTTCTCAGTTTTGTCTCTGTGGATTGTTTCCTCTTCAAGTAGCCCTAGGCAAAGACTGTGGAAAGCACTTTCATTGAGATGGGTTGCCAAGCTTCTAAGACATAACGAGTTTCCGAAATACCAGCAAATATTTTTTCACAAAATCTTGTTGATACTTGGTGGTAATGATCAGTACACAAATCCCACTTGGCTCACCAAATTTTGTTCTTCTAGGTTGAAGCGTTCGTGTACAGTAGCAGTTTTTATATTTAGGTTTCCCTCTGTTCTTCTCTATATAGATAGATGAATTTGGAACTCTAAATTCAACATGGTTTGTAGTAGCTCTTTGAAACTTGACAAAATAAAGGAGTTCTCAGATTTGTCTTTATGGTTTGTTTCCTGTTCAAGTAGCCCTAGGCACAGACTGTGGAAAAGCACTTTCATTGAGAGGGGTTGCCAAGCTTCTAAGAAATAACGAGTTTCCGAAATACCAGCAAATATTTTTTCACCCAATCTTGATGATACTTGGTGGTAATGATCAGTACACAAATCCCACTTGGCTCACCAAATTTTGTTCTTCTAGGTTGAAGCGTTCGTCTACAGTAGCATTTTTTATATTTAGGTTTCCCTCTGTTCTCTCCTATATAGATAGATGAATTTGGAACTCTAAATCCAACATGGTTTGTAGTAGCTCATTGAAACTTGACAAAATAAAGAGTTCTCAGTTTTGTCTCTATGGTTTGTTTCCACTTAAAGTAGCCCTAGGCACAGACTGTGGAAAAGCACTTTCATTGAGAGGGGTTGCCAAGCTTCTAAGAAATTACGAGTTTCCGAAATACCAGGAAATATTTTTTCACCCAATCTTGATGATACTTGGTGGTAATGATCAGTACACAAATCCCACTTGGCTCACCAAATTTTGTTCTTCTAGGTTGAAGCGTTCGTCTACAGTAGCAGTTTTTATATTTAGGTTTCCCTCTGTTCTCTCCTATATTGATAGATGAATTTGGAACTCTAAATCCAACATGGTTTGTAGTAGCTCTTTGAAACTTGACAAAATAAAGGAGTTCTCAGTGTTGTCTCTATGGTTTGTTTCCTCTTCAAGTAGCCCTAGGCACAGACTGTGGAAAGCACTTTCATTGAGAGGGGTTGCCAAGCTTCGAAGAAATAACGAGTTTCCGAAATGCCAGCAAATATTTTTTCACCCAATCTTGATGATACTTGTTGCTAACGATCAGTACACATAACCCACTTGGCTCACCAAATTTAGTTCTTCTAGGTTGAAGCGTTCGTGTACAGTATCAGTTTTTATATTTAGCTTTCCCTCTGTTCTCTCCTATACAGATAGATGAATTTGGAACTCTAAATCCAACATGGTTTGTAGTAGCTCTTTGAAACTTGACAAAATAAAGGAGTTCTCAGTTTTGTCTCTATGGTTTGTTTCACTTCAAGTAGCCCTAGGCACAGACTGTGGAAAAGCACTTATATTGAGAGGGGTTCACAAGCTTCTAAGAAATAACGAGTTTCCGAAATACCAGCAAATATTTTTTCACCCAATCTTGATGATACTTGGTGGTAATGATCAGTACACAAATCCTACTTGGCTACCAAATTTTGTTCTTCTCAGTTGAAGCGTTCGTCTACAGTAGCAGTTTTTATATTTAGGTTACCCTCTGTTCTCTCCTATACAGAAAGATGAATTTGGAACTCTAAATCCAACATGGTTTGTAGTAGCTCTTTGAAACTTGACAAAATAAAGGAGTTCTCAGTTTTGTCTCTATGGTTTGTTTCCTCTTCAAGTAGCCCTAGGCACTGACTGTGGAAAGCACTTTCATTGAGATGGGTTGCCAAGCTTCTAAGAAATAACGAGTTTCGAAATACCAGCAAATATTTTTTCACCCAAATTTGATGATTCTTTGTGGTAATGTTCAGTACACAAATCCCACTTGGCTCACGAAATTTTGTTCTTCTAGTTTGAAGCTTTCGTCTACACTAGCAGTTTTTATATTTAGGTTTCCCTTTGTCCTCTCCTATATAGATAGATGAATTTGGAACTCTAAATCCAACATGGTTTGAAGTAGCTCTTTGAAACTTGACAAAATAAAGGATTCTCAGATTTGCCTCTATGGTTTGTTTCCTCTTAAAGTAGACCTAGGCACAGACTGTGGAATAGCACTTTCATTGAGAGGGGTTGCCAAGCTTCTAAGAAATAACGAGTATCCGAAATACCAGCAAATATTTTTTCACCCAATCTTGATGATAGTTGGTGGTAATGATCAGTACACAAATCCCACTTGGCTCACCAAATTTTGTTCTTCTAGGTTGAAGCGTTCGTCTACAGTAGCAGTTTTTATATTTAGGATTCCCTCTGTTCTCTCATATATAGATAGATGAATTTGGAACTCTAAATACTACATGGTTTGTAGTAGCTCTTTGAAACTTGACAAAATAAAGGAGTTCTCAGATTTGTCTCTATGGTTTGTTTCCTCCTCAAGTAGCCCTAGGCACAGACTGTGGAAAACCACTTTCATTGATAGGGGTTGCCAAGCTTCTAAGAAATAACGAGTTTCCGAAATACCAGCAAATATTTTTTCACCCAATCTTGATGATACTTGGTGGTAATGATCAGTACACAAATCCCACTTGGCTCACCAAATTTTGTTCTTTTAGGTTGATGAGTTCGTCTACAGTAGCAGTTTTCATATTTAGGTTTCCCTCTGTTCTCTCCTATATAGATAGATGAATTTGGAACTCTAAATCCAACATGGTTTGTAGTAGCTCTTTGACACTTGACAAAATAAAGGAGTTCTCAGTTTTGTCTCTATTTTTTGTTTCCTCTTCAATCAGCCCTAGGCACAGACTGTGGAAAGCACTTTCATTGAGATGGGTTGCCAAGCTTTCAAAGAAATAACGAGTTTCGGAAATACCAGCAAATATTTTTTCACCCAATCTTGATGATACTTGGTGGTAATGATCAGTACACAATCCCACTTGGCTCACCAAATTTTGTTCTTCTAGGTTGAAGCGTTCGTCTACACTAGCAGTTTTTATATTAGGTTTTCTCTCTGTTCCCTCCTATATAGATAGATGAATTTGGAACTCTAAATCCAACATGGTTTGTAGTAGCTCTTTGAAACTTGACAAAATAAAGGAGTTCTCAGTTTTGTCTCTATGGTTTGTTTCCTCTTCAAGTAGCCCTAGGCACAGACTGTGGAAAAGCACTTTCATTGAGAGGGGTTGCCAAGCTTCTAAGAAATTACGAGTTTCCGAAATACCAGCAAATATTTTTTCACCCAAAGTTGATGATACTTGGTGCTAATGATCAGTACACAAATCCCACTTGGCTCAGCAAATTTTGTTCTTCTAGGTTGAAGCGTTCGTCTACAGTAGCAGTTTTTATATTTAGGCTTCCCTCTATTCTCTCCTATATAGATAGATGAATTTGGAACTCTAAATCCAACATGGTTTGTAGTAGCTCTTTGAAACTTGACAAAATAAAGGAGTTCTCAGTTTTGTCTCTATGGATTGTTTCCTCTTCAAGTATCCCTAGGCACAGACTGTGGAAAAGCACTTTCATTGAGAGGGGTTACCAAGCTTCTAAGACATAACGAGTTTCCGAAATACCAGAAAATATTTTTTCACAAAATCTTGTTGATATTTGGTGGTAATGATCAGTACACAAATCCCACTTGGCTCACCAAATTTAGTTCTTCTAGGTTGAAGCGTTCGTGTACAGTAGCAGTTTTTATATTTAGATTTCCCTCTGTTCTTTTCTATATAGATAGATGAATTTGGAACTCTAAATTCAACATGGTTTGTAGTAGCTCTTTGAAACTTGACAAAATAAAGGAGTTCTCAGTTTTGTCTCTATGGTTTGTTTCCTCTTCAAGTAGCCCTAGGCACAGACTGTGGAAAAGCACTTTCATTGAGAGGGGTTGCCAAGCTTCTAAGAAATAACGAGTTTCCGAAATACCAGCAAATATTTTTTTCACCCAATCTTGATGATACTTGGTGGTAATGATCAGTACACAAATCCCACTTGGCTCACCAAATTTAGTTCTTCTAGGTTGAAGCGTTCGTCTACAGTAGCAGTTTTTTATATTTAGGTTTCCCTCTGTTCTTTTCTATATAGATAGATGAATTTGGAACTCTAAATTCAACATGGTTTGTAGTAGCTCTTTGAAACTTGACAAAATATAGGAGTTCTCAGTTTTGTCTCTATGGTTTGTTTCCTCTTCAAGTAGCCCTAGGCACAGGCTGTGGAAAAGCACTTTCATTGAGAGGGGGTTCCAAGCTTCTAAGAAATTACGAGTTTCCGAAATACCAGCAAATATTTTTTCACCCAAATTGATGATACTTGTTGCTAACGATCAGTACACATAACCCACTTGGCTCACCAAATTTAGTTCTTCTAGGTTGAAGCGTTCGTGTACAGTAGCAGTTTTTATATTTAGGTTTCCCTCTGTTCTCTCCTATACAGATAGATGAATTTGGAACTCTAAATCCTACATGGTTTGTAGTAGCTCTTTGAAACTTGACAAAATAAAGGAGTTCTCAGTTTTGTCTCTATGGTTTGTTTCCACTTCAAGTAGCCCTAGGCACAGACTGTGGAAAGCACTTTCATTCAGAGGGGTTCCCAAGCTTCTAAGAAATAACGAGTTTCCGAAATACCAGCAAATATTTTTTCACCCAATCTTGATGATACTTGGTGGTAATGATAAGTACACAAATCCTACTTGGCTCACCAAAGTTTGTTCTTCTAAGTTGAAGCGTTCGTCTACAGTAGCAGTTTTTATATTTAGGATTCCCTCTGTTCTCTCCCATATAGATAGATGAATTTGGAACTCTAAATCCAACATGGTTTGTAGTAGCTCTTTGAAACTTGACAAATTAAAGGAGTTCTCAGTTTTGTCTCTATGGTTTGTTTCCTCTTAAGGTAGCCCCAGGCACAGACTGTGGAAAAGCACTTTCATTGAGAGGGGTTGCCAAGCTTCTAAGAAATAACGAGTTTCCGAAATACCAGCAAATATTTTTTCACCCAATCTTGATGATACTTGGAGCTAATGATCAGTACACAAATCCCACTTGGCTCACCAAATTTTGTTCTTCTGGGTTGAAGCGTTCGTCTACAGTAGCAGTTTTTAGATTTAGGTTTCCCTCTGTTCTCTCCTATATAGAAAGATGAATTTGGAACTCTAAATCCAACATGGTTTGTAGTAGCTCTTTGAAACTTGACAAAATAAAGGAGTTCTCAGTTTTGTCTCTATGGTTTGTTTCATCTTCAAGTAGCCCTAGGCACAGACTATGGAAAGCACTTTCATTGAGATGGGTTGCCAAGCTTCTAAGAAATAACGAGTTTCGAAATACCAGCAAATATTTTTTCACCCAAATTTGATGATTCTTTGTGGTAATGTTCAGTACACAAATCCCACTTGGCTCACGAAATTTTGTTCTTCTAGTTTGAAGCTTTCGTCTACACTAGCAGTTTTTATATTTAGGTTTCCCTTTGTTCTCTCCTATATAGATAGATGAATTTGGAACTCTAAATCCAACATGGTTGTAGTAGCTCTTTGACACTTGACAAAATAAAGGAGTTCTCAGTTTTGTCTCTATTTTTTGTTTCCTCTTCAATCAGCCCTAGGCACAGACTGTGGAAAGCACTTTCATTGAGATGGGTTGCCAAGCTTCAAAGAAATAACGAGTTTCGGAAATACCAGCAAATATTTTTTCACCCAATCTTGATGATACTTGGGTGGTAATGATCAGTACACAAATCCCACTTGGCTCACCAAAATTTTGTTCTTCTAGGTTGAAGCGTTCGTCTACACTAGCAGTTTTTATATTAGGTTTCTCTCTGTTCTCTCCTATATAGATAGATGAATTTGGAACTCTAAATCCAACATGGTTTGTAGTAGCTCTTTGAAACTTGACAAAATAAAGGAGTTCTCAGTTTTGTCTCTATGGTTTGTTTCCTCTTCAAGTAGCCCTAGGCACAGACTGTGGAAAAGCACTTTCATTGAGAGGGGTTGCCAAGCTTCTAAGAAATTACGAGTTTCCGAAATACCAGCAAATATTTTTTCACCCAAACTTGATGATACTTGGTGCTAATGATCAGTACACAAATCCCACTTGGCTCAGCAAATTTTGTTCTTCTAGGTTGAAGCGTTCGTCTACAGTAGCAGTTTTTATATTTAGGCTTCCCTCTATTCTCTCCTATATAGATAGATGAATTTGGAACTCTAAATCCAACATGGTTTGTAGTAGCTCTTTGAAACTTGACAAAATAAAGGAGTTCTCAGTTTTGTCTCTATGGATTGTTTCCTCTTCAAGTATCCCTAGGCACAGACTGTGGAAAAGCACTTTCATTGAGAGGGGTTACCAAGCTTCTAAGAAATTACGAGTTTCCGAAATACCAGCAAATATTTTTTCACCCAATCTTGATGATACTTGTTGCTAACGATCAGTACACATAACCCACTTGGCTCACCAAATTTAGTTCTTCTAGGTTGAAGCGTTCGTGTACAGTAGCAGTTTTTATATTTAGATTTCCCTCTGTTCTTTTCTATATAGATAGATGAATTTGGAACTCTAAATTCAACATGGTTTGTAGTAGCTCTTTGAAACTTGACAAAATAAAGGAGTTCTCAGTTTTGTCTCTATGGTTTGTTCCTCTTCAAGTAGCCCTAGGCACAGACTGTGGAAAAGCACTTTCATTGAGAGGGGTTGCCAAGCTTCTAAGAAATAACGAGTTTCCGAAATACCAGCAAATATTTTTTCACCCAATCTTGATGATACTTGGTGGTAATGATCAGTACACAAATCCCACTTGGCTCACCAAATTTGTTCTTCTAGGTTGAAGCGTTCGTCTACAGTAGCAGTTTTTATATTTAGGTTTCTCTGTTTTCTCTCCTATATAGATAGATGAATTTGGAACTCTAAATCCAACATGGTTTGTAGTAGCTCTTTGAAACTTGACAAAATAAAGGAGTTCTCAGATTTGTCTCTATGGTTTGTTTCCTTTTCAAGTAGCCCTAGGCACAGACTGTGGAAAAGTACTTTCATTGAGAGGGGTTTAAAAGTTTCTAAGAAATTAAGAGTTTCCGAAATACCAGCAAATATTTTTTCACCCAATCTTGATGATACTTTAAGCTAATGATCAGTACACAAATCCCACTTGGCTCACCAAATTTTGTTCTTCTGGGTTGCAGCGTTCGTCTACAGTAGCAGTTTTTAGATTTAGGTTTCTCTCTGTTCTCTCCTATATACAAAGATGAATTTGGAACTCTAAATCCAACATGGTTTGTAGTAGCTCTTTGAAACTTGACAAAATAAAGGAGTTCTCAGTTTTGTCTCTATTTTTTGTTTCCTCTTCAATTAGCCCTAGGCACAGACTGTGGAAAGCACTTTCATTGAGATGGGTTGCCAAGCTTCTAAGAAATAACGAGTTTCCGAAATACCAGCAAATATTTTTTCACCCAATCTTGATGATACTTGTTGCTAACGATCAGTACACATAACCCACTTGGCTCACCAAATTTAGTTCTTCTAGGTTGAAGCGTTCGTTACAGTAGCAGTTTTTATATTTAGGTTTCCCTCTGTTCTCTCCTATACAGATAGATGAATTTGGAACTCTAAATCCAACATGGTTTGTAGTAGCTCTTTGAAACTTGACAAAATAAAGGAGTTCTCAGTTTTGTCTCTATGGTTTGTTTCCACTTCAAGTAGCCCTAGGCACAGACTGTGGAAAGCACTTTCATTCAGAGGGGTTCCCAAGCTTCTAAGAAATAACGAGTTTCCGAAATACCAGCAAATATTTTTTCACCCAATCTTGATGATACTTGGTGGTAATGATAAGTACACAAATCCTACTTGGCTCACCAAATTTTGTTCTTCTAAGTTGAAGCGTTCGTCTACAGTAGCAGTTTTTATATTTAGGATTCCCTCTGTTCTCTCCCATATAGATAGATGAATTTGGAACTCTAAATCCAACATGGTTTGTAGTAGCTCTTTGAAACTTGACAAAATAAAGGAGTTCTCAGTTTTGTCTCTATGGTTTGTTTCCTCTTCAAGTAGCGCTAGGCACAGACTGTGGAAAAGCACTTTCATTGAGAGGGGTTGCCAAGCATCTAAGAAATAACGAGTTTCGAAATACCAGCAAATATTTTTTCACACAACTTTGATGATTCTTGGTGGTAATGATCAGTACACAAATCACACTTGGCTCACGAAATTTTGTTCTTCTAGTTTGAATCTTTCGTCTACAGTAGCAGTTTTTATATTTAGGTTTCCCTTTGTTCTCTCCTATATAGATAGATGAATTTGGAACTCTAAATCCAACATGGTTTGTAGTAGCTCTTTGAAACTTGACAAAATAAAGGAGTTCTCAGATTTGCCTCTATGGTTTGTTTCCAATTAAAGTAGCCCTAGGCACAGACTGTGGAAAGCACTTTAATTGAGAGGGGTTGCCAAGCTTCTAAGAAATAACGAGTTTCCGAAATACCAGCAAATATTTTTTCACCCAATCTTGAAGATACTTGGTGGTAATGATCAGTACACAAATCCACTTGGCTCAGCAAATTTTGTTCTTCTAGGTTGAAACGTTCGTCTACAGTAGCAGTTTTTATATTTAGGTTTCCCACTGTTCTCTCCTATATAGATAGATGAATTTGGAACCCTAAATACAACATGGTTTGTAGTAGCTCTTTGAAACTTGACAAAATAAAGGAGTTCTCAATTTTGTCTCTATGGTTTGTTTCATCTTCAAGTAGCCCTAGGCACAGACTATGGAAAGCACTTTCATTGAGATGGGTTGCCAAGCTTCTAAGAAATAACGAGTTTCGAAATACCAGCAAATATTTTTTCACCCAAATTTGATGATTCTTTGTGGTAATGTTCAGTACACAAATCCCACTTGGCTCACGAAATTTTGTTCTTCTAGTTTGAAGCTTTCGTCTACACTAGCAGTTTTTATATTTAGGTTTCCCTTTGTTCTCTCCTATATAGATAGATGAATTTGGAACTCTAAATCCAACATGGTTTGTAGTAGCTCCTTGAAACTTGACAAAATAAAGGAGTTCTCAGTTTTGTCTCTATGGTTTGTTTCCTCTTCAAGTAGCCCTAGGCACAGACTGTGTAAAAGCACTTTCATTGAGAGGGGTTGCCAAGCTTCTCAGAAATTAGGAGTTTCCGAAATACCAGCAAATATTTTTTCACCCAAACTTGATGATACTTGGAGCTAATGATCAGTGCACAAATCCCACTTGGCTCACCAAATTTTGTTCTTCTAGGTTGAAACGTTCGTCTACAGTAGCAGTTTTTATATTTAGGTTTCCCTCTGTTCTCTCCTATATAGATAGATGAATTTGGAACTCTAAATACAACATGGTTTGTAGTAGCTCTTTGAAACTTGACAAAATAAAGGAGTTCTCAATTTTGTCTCTATGGTTTGTTTCCTCTTCAAGTAGCCCTAGGCACAGACTGTGGAAAAGCACTTTCATTGAGAGGGGTTGCCAAGCTTCTAAGAAATAACGAGTTTCTGAAATACCAGCAAATATTTTTTCACCCAATCTTGATGATACTTGGTGGTAATGATCAGTACACAAATCCCACTTGGCTCACCAAATTTTGTTCTTCTAGGTTGAAGCGTTCGTCTACAGTAGCAGTTTTTATATTTAGGTTTCCCTCTGTTCTCTCCTATATAGATAGATGAATTTGGAACTCTAAATCCAACATGATTTGTAGTAGCTCATTGAAACTTGACAAAATAAAGGAGTTCTCAGTTTTGTCTCTATGGTTTGTTTCCTCTTCAAGTAGCCCTAGGCACAGACTGTGGAAAAGCACTTTCATTGAGAGGGGTTGCCAAGCTTCTAAGAAATTACGAGTTTCCGAAATACCAGCAAATATTTTTTCACCCAATCTTGATGATACTTGGTGCTAATGATCAGTACACAAATCCCACTTGGCTCACCAAATTTTGTTCTTCTAGGTTGAAGCGTTCGTCTACAGTAGCAGTTTTTATATTTAGGTTTCCCTCTGTTCTCTCCTATATAGATAGATGAATTTGGAACTCTAAATCCTACATGGTTTGTAGTAGCTCTTTGAAACTTGACAAAATAAAGGAGTTCTCAGATTTGTCTCTATGGTTTGTTTCCTTTTCAAGTAGCCCTAGGCACAGACTGTGGAAAAGTACTTTCATTGAGAGGGGTTTAAAAGTTTCTAAGAAATTAAGAGTTTCCGAAATACCAGCAAATATTTTTTCACCCAATCTTGATGATACTTTAAGCTAATGATCAGTACACAAATCCCACTTGGCTCACCAAATTTTGTTCTTCTGGGTTGCAGCGTTCGTCTACAGTAGCAGTTTTTAGATTTAGGTTTCTCTCTGTTCTCTCCTATATACAAAGATGAATTTGGAACTCTAAATCCAACATGGTTTGTAGTAGCTCTTTGAAACTTGACAAAATAAAGGAGTTCTCAGTTTTGTCTCTATTTTTTGTTTCCTCGTCAATTAGCCCTAGGCACAGACTGTGGAAAGCACTTTCATTGAGATGGGTTGCCAAGCTTCTAAGAAATAACGAGTTTCCGAAATACCAGCAAATATTTTTTCACCCAATCTTGATGATACTTGGTGGTAATGATCAGTACACAAGTCCCACTTGGCTCACCAAATTTTGTTCTTCTAGGTTGAAGCGTTCGTCTACAGTAGCAGTTTTTATATTTAGGTTTCCCTCTGTTCTCTCCTATATAGATAGATTAATTTGGAACTCTAAATCCAACATGGTTTGTAGTAGCTCTTTGAAACTTGACAAAATAAAGGAGTTCTCAGTTTTGTCTCTATGGTTAGTTTCCTCTTCAAGTAGCCCTAGGCACAGACTGTGGAAAGCACTTTCATTGAGAGGGGTTGCCAAGCTTCTAAGAAATAACGAGTTTCCGAAATACCAGCAAATATTTTTTCACCCAATCTTGATGATACTTGTTGCTAACGATCAGTACACATAACCCACTTGGCTCACCAAATTTAGTTCTTCTAGGTTGAAGCGTTCGTTACAGTAGCAGTTTTTATATTTAGGTTTCCCTCTGTTCTCTCCTATACAGATAGATGAATTTGGAACTCTAAATCCAACATGGTTTGTAGTAGCTCTTTGAAACTTGACAAAATAAAGGAGTTCTCAGTTTTGTCTCTATGGTTTGTTTCCACTTCAAGTAGCCCTAGGCACAGACTGTGGAAAGCACTTTCATTCAGAGGGGTTCCCAAGCTTCTAAGAAATAACGAGTTTCCGAAATACCAGCAAATATTTTTTCACCCAATCTTGATGATACTTGGTGGTAATGATAAGTACACAAATCCTACTTGGCTCACCAAATTTTGTTCTTCTAAGTTGAAGCGTTCGTCTACAGTAGCAGTTTTTATATTTAGGATTCCCTCTGTTCTCTCCCATATAGATAGATGAATTTGGAACTCTAAATCCAACATGGTTTGTAGTAGCTCTTTGAAACTTGACAAAATAAAGGAGTTCTCAGTTTTGTCTCTATGGTTTGTTTCCTCTTCAAGTAGCGCTAGGCACAGACTGTGGAAAAGCACTTTCATTGAGAGGGGTTGCCAAGCATCTAAGAAATAACGAGTTTCGAAATACCAGCAAATATTTTTTCACACAACTTTGATGATTCTTGGTGGTAATGATCAGTACACAAATCACACTTGGCTCACGAAATTTTGTTCTTCTAGTTTGAATCTTTCGTCTACAGTAGCAGTTTTTATATTTAGGTTTCCCTTTGTTCTCTCCTATATAGATAGATGAATTTGGAACTCTAAATCCAACATGGTTTGTAGTAGCTCTTTGAAACTTGACAAAATAAAGGAGTTCTCAGATTTGCCTCTATGGTTTGTTTCCAATTAAAGTAGCCCTAGGCACAGACTGTGGAAAGCACTTTCATTGAGAGGGGTTGCCAAGCTTCTAAGAAATAACGAGTTTCCGAAATACCAGCAAATATTTTTTCACCCAATCTTGAAGATACTTGGTGGTAATGATCAGTACACAAATCCACTTGGCTCAGCAAATTTTGTTCTTCTAGGTTGAAACGTTCGTCTACAGTAGCAGTTTTTATATTTAGGTTTCCCACTGTTCTCTCCTATATAGATAGATGAATTTGGAACCCTAAATACAACATGGTTTGTAGTAGCTCTTTGAAACTTGACAAAATAAAGGAGTTCTCAATTTTGTCTCTATGGTTTGTTTCCTCTTCAAGTAGCCCTAGGCACAGACTGTGGAAAAGCACTTTCATTGAGAGGGGTTGCCAAGCTTCTAAGAAATAACGAGTTTCCGAAATACCAGCAAATATTTTTTCACCCAATCTTGATGATACTTGGTGGTAATGATCAGTACACAAATCCCACTTGGCTCACCAAATTTTGTTCTTCTAGGTTGAAGCGTTCGTTTACAGTAGCAGTTTTTATACTTAGGTTTCCCTCTGTTCTCTCCTATATAGATAGATGAATTTGGAACTCTAAATCCAACATGGTTTGTAGTAGCTCATTGAAACTTGACAAAATAAAGGAGTTCTCAGTTTTGTCTCTATGGTTTGTTTCCTCTTCAAGTAGCCCTAGGCACAGACTGTGGAAAAGCACTTTCATTGAGAGGGGTTGCCAAGCTTCTAAGAAATTACGAGTTTCCGAAATACCAGCAAATATTTTTTCACCCAATCTTGATGATACTTGGTGCTAATGATCAGTACAAAAATCCCACTTGACTCACCAAATTTTGTTCTTCTAGGTTGAAGCGTTCGTCTACAGTAGCAGTTTTTATATTTAGGTTTCCCTCTCTTCTCTCCTATATAGATAGATGAATTTGGAACTCTAAATCCTACATTGTTTGTAGTAGCTCTATGAAACTTGACAAAATAAAGGAGTTCTCAGATTTGTCTCTATGGTTTGTTTCCTTTTCAAGTAGCCCTAGGCACAGACTGTAGAAAAGTACTTTCATTGAGAGGGGTTGAAAAGTTTCTAAGAAATTAAGAGTTTCCGAAATACCAGCAAATATTTTTTCACCCAATCTTGATGATACTTTAAGCGAATGATCAGTACACAAATCCCACTTGGCTCACCAAATTTTGTTCTTCTGGGTTGAAGCGTTCGTCTACAGTAGCAGTTTTTAGATTTAGGTTTCTCTCTGTTCTCTCCTATATAGAAAGATGAATTTGGAACTCTAAATCCAACATGGTTTGTAGTAGCTCTTTGAAACTTGACAAAATAAAGGAGTTCTCAGTTTTGTCTCTATGGTTTGTTTCCTCTTCAAGTAGCCCTAGGCACAGACTGTGGAAAGCACTTTCATTGAGATGGGTTGCCAAGCTTCTAAGAAATAACGAATTTCCGAAATTCCAGCAAATATTTTTTCACCCAATCTTGATGATACTTTTTGGTAATGATCAGTAAACAATTCGCACTTGGCTCACCAAATTTAGTTCTTCTAGGTTGAAGCGTTCGTGTACAGTAGCAGTTTTTATATTTAGGTTTCCCTCTGTTCTCTCCTATTTAGATAGATGAATTTGGAACTCTAAATCCAACATGGTTTGTAGTAGCTCTTTGAAACTTGACAAAATAAAGAAGTTCTCAGATTTGTCTCTATGGTTTGTTTCCTCTTCAAGTAGCCCTAGGCACAGACTGTGGAAAAGCATTTTCATTGATAGGGGTTGCCAAGCTTCTAAGAAATTACGAGTTTCCGAAATACCAGCAAATATTTTTTCACCCAATCTTGATGATACTTGGTGGTAATGATCAGTACACAAATCCCACTTGGCTCACCAAATTTTGTTCTTCTAGGTTGATGAGTTCGTCTACAGTAGCAGTTTTTATATTTAGGTTTACCTCTGTTCTCTCCTATATAGATAGATGAATTTGGAACTCTAAAACCAACATGGTTTGTAGTAGCTCTTTGAAACTTGACAAAATAAAGGAGTTCTCAGTTTTGTCTCTATTTTGTGTTTCCTCTTCAATTAGCCCTAGGCACAGACTGTGGAAAGCACTTTCATTGAGATGGGTTGCCAAGCTTCTAAGAAATAACGAGTTTCCGAAATACCAGCAAATATTTTTTCACCCAATCTTGATGATACTTGGTGGTAATGATCAGTACACAAGTCCCACTTGGCTCACCAAATTTTGTTCTTCTAGGTTGAAGCGTTCGTCTACAGTAGCAGTTTTTATATTTAGGTTTCCCTCTGTTCTCTCCTATATAGATAGATGAATTTGGAACTCTAAATCCAACATGGTTTGTAGTAGCTCTTTGAAACTTGACAAAATAAAGGAGTTCTCAGTTTTGTCTCTATGGTTAGTTTCCTCTTCAAGTAGCCCTAGGCACAGACTGTGGAAAGCACTTTCATTGAGAGGGGTTGCCAAGCTTCTAAGAAATAACGAGTTTCCGAAATACCAGCAAATATTTTTTCACCCAATCTTGATGATACTTGTTGCTAACGATCAGTACACATAACCCACTTGGCTCACCAAATTTTGTTCTTCTAAGTTGAAGCGTTCGTCTACAGTAGCAGTTTTTATATTTAGGATTCCCTCTGTTCTCTCCCATATAGATAGATGAATTTGGAACTCTAAATCCAACATGGTTTGTAGTAGCTCTTTGAAACTTGACAAAATAAAGGAGTTCTCAGTTTTGTCTCTATGGTTTGTTTCCTCTTCAAGTAGCCCTAGGCACAGACTGTGGAAAAGCACTTTCATTGAGAGGGGTTGCCAAGCTTCTAAGAAATAACGAGTTTCCGAAATACCAGCAAATATTTTTTCACCCAATCTTGATGATACTTGGTGGTAATGATCAGTACACAAATCCCACTTGGCTCACCAAATTTTGTTCTTCTAGGTTGAAGCATTCGTCTACAGTAGCAGTTTTTATATTTAGGTTTCCCTCTGTTCTCTCCTATATAGATAGATGAATTTGGAACTCTAAATCCAACATGGTTTGTAGTAGCTCATTGAAACTTGACAAAATAAAGGAGTTCTCAGTTTTGTCTCTATGGTTTGTTTCCTCTTCAAGTAGCCCTAGGCACAGACTGTGGAAAAGCACTTTCATTGAGAGGGGTTGCCAAGCTTCTAAGAAATTACGAGTTTCCGAAATACCAGCAAATATTTTTTCACCCAATCTTGATGATACTTGGTGCTAATGATCAGTACACAAATCCCACTTGGCTCACCAAATTTTGTTCTTCTAGGTTGAAGCGTTCGTCTACAGTAGCAGTTTTTATATTTAGGTTTCCCTCTGTTCTCTCCTATATAGATAGATTAATTTGGAACTCTAAATCCTACATGGTTTGTAGTAGCTCTTTGAAACTTGACAAAATAAAGGAGTTCTCAGATTTGTCTCTACGGTTTGTTTCCTTTTCAAGTAGCCCTATGCACAGACTGTGGAAAAGTACTTTCATTGAGAGGGGTTGAAAAGTTTCTAAGAAATTAAGAGTTTCCGAAATACCAGCAAATATTTTTTCACCCAATCTTGATGATACTTTAAGCTAATGATCAGTACACAAATCCCACTTGGCTCACCAAATTTTGTTCTTCTGGGTTGAAGCGTTCGTCTACAGTAGCAGTTTTTAGATTTAGGTTTCTCTCTGTTCTCTCCTATATAGAAAGATGAATTTGGAACTCTAAATCCAACATGGTTTGTAGTAGCTCTTTGAAACTTGACAAAATAAAGGAGTTCTCAGTTTTGTCTCTATGGTTTGTTTCCTCTTCAAGTAGCCCTAGGCACAGACTGTGGAAAGCACTTTCATTGAGATGGGTTGCCAAGCTTCTAAGAAATAACGAATTTCCGAAATTCCAGCAAATATTTTTTCACCCAATCTTGATGATACTTTTTGGTAATGATCAGTAAACAATTCGCACTTGGCTCACCAAATTTAGTTCTTCTAGGTTGAAGCGTTCGTGTACAGTAGCAGTTTTTATATTTAGGTTTCCCTCTGTTCTCTCCTATTTAGATAGATGAATTTGGAACTCTAAATCCAACATGGTTTGTAGTAGCTCTTTGAAACTTGACAAAATAAAGAAGTTCTCAGATTTGTCTCTATGGTTTGTTTCCTCTTCAAGTAGCCCTAGGCACAGACTGTGGAAAAGCATTTTCATTGATAGGGGTTGCCAAGCTTCTAAGAAATTACGAGTTTCCGAAATACCAGCAAATATTTTTTCACCCAATCTTGATGATACTTGGTGGTAATGATCAGTACACAAATCCCACTTGGCTCACCAAATTTTGTTCTTATAGGTTGATGAGTTCGTCTACAGTAGCAGTTTTTATATTTAGGTTTACCTCTGTTCTCTCCTATATAGATAGATGAATTTGGAACTCTAAAACCAACATGGTTTGTAGTAGCTCTTTGAAACTTGACAAAATAAAGGAGTTCTCAGTTTTGTCTCTATTTTGTGTTTCCTCTTCAATTAGCCCTAGGCACAGACTGTGGAAAGCACTTTCATTGAGATGGGTTGCCAAGCTTCTAAGAAATAACGAGTTTCCGAAATACCAGCAAATATTTTTTCACCCAATCTTGATGATACTTGGTGGTAATGATCAGTACACAAGTCCCACTTGGCTCACCAAATTTTGTTCTTCTAGGTTGAAGCGTTCGTCTAAAGTAGCAGTTTTTATATTTAGGTTTCCCTCTGTTCTCTCCTATATAGATAGATGAATTTGGAACTCTAAATCCAACATGGTTTGTAGTAGCTCTTTGAAACTTGACAAAATAAAGGAGTTCTCAGTTTTGTCTCTATGGTTAGTTTCCTCTTCAAGTAGCCCTAGGCACAGACTGTGGAAAGCACTTTCATTGAGAGGGGTTGCCAAGCTTCTAAGAAATAACGAGTTTCCGAAATACCAGCAAATATTTTTTCACCCAATCTTGATGATACTTGTTGCTAACGATCAGTACACATAACCCACTTGGCTCACCAAATTTTGTTCTTCTAAGTTGAAGCGTTCGTCTACAGTAGCAGTTTTTATATTTAGGATTCCCTCTGTTCTCTCCCATATAGATAGATGAATTTGGAACTCTAAATCCAACATGGTTTGTAGTAGCTCTTTGAAACTTGACAAAATAAAGGAGTTCTCAGTTTTGTCTCTATGGTTTGTTTCCTCTTCAAGTAGCCCTAGGCACAGACTGTGGAAAAGCACTTTTATTCAGAGGGGTTCCCAAGCTTCTAAGAAATAACGAGTTTCCGAAATACCAGCAAATATTTTTTCACCCAATCTTGATGATACTTGGTGGTAATGATCAGTACACAAATCCCACTTGGCTCACCAAATTTTGTTCTTCTAGGTTGAAGCATTCGTCTACAGTAGCAGTTTTTATATTTAGGTTTCCCTCTGTTCTCTCCTATATAGATAGATGAATTTGGAACTCTAAATCCAACATGGTTTGTAGTAGCTCATTGAAACTTGACAAAATAAAGGAGTTCTCAGTTTTGTCTCTATGGTTTGTTTCCTCTTCAAGTAGCCCTAGGCACAGACTGTGGAAAAGCACTTTCATTGAGAGGGGTTGCCAAGCTTCTAAGAAATTACGAGTTTCCGAAATACCAGCAAATATTTTTTCACCCAATCTTGATGATACTTGGTGCTAATGATCAGTACACAAATCCCACTTGGCTCACCAAATTTTGTTCTTCTAGTTTGAAGCGTTCGTCTACAGTAGCAGTTTTTATATTTAGGTTTCCCTCTGTTCTCTCCTATATAGATAGATTAATTTGGAACTCTAAATCCTACATGGTTTGTAGTAGCTCTTTGAAACTTGACAAAATAAAGGAGTTCTCAGATTTGTCTCTACGGTTTGTTTCCTTTTCAAGTAGCCCTATGCACAGACTGTGGAAAAGTACTTTCATTGAGAGGGGTTGAAAACTTTCTAAGAAATTAAGAGTTTCCGAAATACCAGCAAATATTTTTTCACCCAATCTTGATGATACTTTAAGCTAATGATCAGTACACAAATCCCACTTGGCTCACCAAATTTTGTTCTTCTGGGTTGAAGCGTTCGTCTACAGTAGCAGTTTTTAGATTTAGGTTTCTCTCTGTTCTCTCCTATATAGAAAGATGAATTTGGAACTCTAAATCCAACATGGTTTGTAGTAGCTCTTTGAAACTTGACAAAATAAAGGAGTTCTCAGTTTTGTCTCTATGGTTTGTTTCATCTTCAAGTAGCCCTAGGCACAGACTGTGGAAAGCACTTTCATTGAGATGGGTTGCCAAGCTTCTAAGAAATAACGAGTTTCGAAATACCAGCAAATATTTTTTCAGTCAAATTTGATGATTCTTTGTGGTAATGTTCAGTACACAAATCCCACTTGGCTCACGAAATTTTGTTCTTCTAGTTTGAAGCTTTCGTCTACACTAGCAGTTTTTATATTTAGGTTTTTCTTTGTTCTCTCCTATATAGATAGATGAATTTGGAACTCTAAATCCAACATGGTTTGAAGTAGCTCTTTGAAACTTGACAAAATAAAGGATTCTCAGATTTGCCTCTATTATTTGTTTCCTCTTAAAGTAGCCCTAGGCACAGACTGTGTAATAGCACTTTCATTGAGAGGGGTTGCCAAGCTTCTAAGAAATAACGAGTATCCGAAATACCAGCAAATATTTTTTCACCCAATCTTGATGATACTTGGTGGTAATGATCAGTACACAAATCCCACTTGGCTCACCAAATTTTGTTCTTCTAGGTTGAAGCGTTCGTGTACAGTAGCAGTTTTTATATTTAGGTTTCCCTCTGTTCTCTCCTATTTAGATAGATGAATTTGGAACTCTAAATCCAACATGGTTTGTAGTAGCTCTTTGAAACTTGACAAAATAAAGAAGTTCTCAGATTTGTCTCTATGGTTTTTTTCCTCTTCAAGTAGCCCTAGGCACAGACTGTGGAAAAGCACTTTCATTGATAGGGGTTGCCAAGCTTCTAAGAAATTACGAGTTTCCGAAATACCAGCAAATATTTTTTCACCCAATCTTGATGATACTTGGTGGTAATGATCAGTACACAAATCCCACTTGGCTCACCAAATTTTGTTCTTATAGGTTGATGAGTTCGTCTACAGGAGCAGTTTTTATATTTAGGTTTCCCTCTGTTCTCTCCTATATAGATAGATGAATTTGGAACTCTAAATCCAACATGGTTTGTAGTAGCTCTTTGAAACTTGACAAAATAAAGGAGTTCTCAGTTTTGTCTCTATTTTTTGTTTCCTCTTCAATTAGCCCTAGGCACAGACTGTGGAAAAGCACTTTCATTGAGAGGGGTTGCCAAGCTTCTAAGAAATAACGAGTTTCCGAAATACCAGCAAATATTTTTTCACCCAATCTTGATGATACTTGGTGGTAATGATCAGTACACAAATCCCACTTGGCTCACCAAATTTTGTTCTTCTAGGTTGAAGCATTCGTCTACAGTAGCAGTTTTTATATTTAGGTTTCCCTCTGTTCTCTCCTATATAGATAGATGAATTTGGAACTCTAAATCCAACATGGTTTGTAGTAGCTCATTGAAACTTGACAAAATAAAGGAGTTCTCAGTTTTGTCTCTATGGTTTGTTTCCTCTTCAAGTAGCCCTAGGCACAGACTGTGGAAAAGCACTTTCATTGAGAGGGGTTGCCAAGCTTCTAAGAAATTACGAGTTTCCGAAATACCAGCAAATATTTTTTCACCCAATCTTGATGATACTTGGTGCTAATGATCAGTACACAAATCCCACTTGGCTCACCAAATTTTGTTCTTCTAGGTTGAAGCGTTCGTCTACAGTAGCAGTTTTTATATTTAGGTTTCCCTCTGTTCTCTCCTATATAGATAGATTAATTTGGAACTCTAAATCCTACATGGTTTGTAGTAGCTCTTTGAAACTTGACAAAATAAAGGAGTTCTCAGATTTGTCTCTATGGTTTGTTTCCTTTTCAAGTAGCCCTATGCACAGACTGTGGAAAAGTACTTTCATTGAGAGGGGTTGAAAAGTTTCTAAGAAATTAAGAGTTTCCGAAATACCAGCAAATATTTTTTCACCCAATCTTGATGATACTTTAAGCTAATGATCAGTACACAAATCCCACTTGGCTCACCAAATTTTGTTCTTCTGGGTTGAAGCGTTCGTCTACAGTAGCAGTTTTTAGATTTAGGTTTCTCTCTGTTCTCTCCTATATAGAAAGATGAATTTGGAACTCTAAATCCAACATGGTTTGTAGTAGCTCTTTGAAACTTGACAAAATAAAGGAGTTCTCAGTTTTGTCTCTATGGTTTGTTTCCTCTTCAAGTAGCCCTAGGCACAGACTGTGGAAAGCACTTTCATTGAGATGGGTTGCCAAGCTTCTAAGAAATAACGAGTTTCGAAATACCAGCAAATATTTTTTCACCCAAATTTGATGATTCTTTGTGGTAATGTTCAGTACACAAATCCCACTTGGCTCACGAAATTTTGTTCTTCTAGTTTGAAGCTTTCGTCTACACTAGCAGTTTTTATATTTAGGTTTCCCTTTGTTCTCTCCTATATAGATAGATGAATTTGGAACTCTAAATCCAACATGGTTTGAAGTAGCTCTTTGAAACTTGACAAAATAAAGGATTCTCAGATTTGCCTCTATTATTTGTTTCCTCTTAAAGTAGCCCTAGGCACAGACTGTGTAATAGCACTTTCATTGAGAGGGGTTGCCAAGCTTCTAAGAAATAACGAGTATCCGAAATACCAGCAAATATTTTTTCACCCAATCTTGATGATACTTGGTGGTAATGATCAGTACACAAATCCCACTTGGCTCACCAAATTTTGTTCTTCTAGGTTGAAGCGTTCGTCTACAGTAGCAGTTTTTATATTTAGGATTCCCTCTGTTCTCTCATATATAGATAGATGAATTTGGAACTCTAAATCCTACATGGTTTGTAGTAGCTCTTTGAAACTTTACAAAATAAAGGAGTTCTCAGATTTGTCTCTATGGTTTGTTTCCTTTTCAAGTAGCCCTAGGCACAGACTGTGGAAAAGTACTTTCATTGAGAGGGGTTGCCAAGCTTCTAAGAAAAAACGAGTTTCCGAAATACCAGCAAATATTTTTTCACCCAATCTTGATGATACTTTTTGGTAATGATCAGTACACAATTCGCACTTGGCTCACCAAATTTAGTTGTTCTAGGTTGAAGCGTTCGTGTACAGAAGCAGTTTTTATATTTAGGTTTCCCTCTGTTCTCTCCTATTTAGATAGATGAATTTGGAACTCTAAATCCAACATGGTTTGTAGTAGCTCTTTGAAACTTGACAAAATGAAGAAGTTCTCAGATTTGTCTCTATGGTTTGTTTCCTCTTCAAGTAGCCCTAGGCACAGACTGTGGAAAAGCACTTTCATTGAGAGGGGTTGAAAAGTTTCTAAGAAATTAAGAGTTTCCGAAATACCAGCAAATATTTTTTCACCCAATCTTGATGATACTTGGAGCCAATGATCAGTACACAAATCCCACTTGGCTCACCAAATTTTGTTCTTCTGGGTTGAAGCGTTCGTCTACAGTAGCAGTTTTTAGATTTAGGTTTCCCTCTGTTCTCTCCTATATAGAAAGATGAATTTGGAACTCTAAATACAACATGGTTTGTAGTAGCTCTTTGAAACTTGACAAAATAAAGGAGTTCTCAGTTTCTCTCTATGGTTTGTTTCATCTTCAAGTAGCCCTAGGCACAGACTGTGGAAAGCACTTTCATTGAGATGGGTTGCCAAGCTTCTAAGAAATAACGAGTTTCGAAATACCAGCAAATATTTTTTCACCCAAATTTGATGATTCTTTGTGGTAATGTTCAGTACACAAATCCCACTTGGCTCACGAAATTTTGTTCTTCTAGTTTGAAGCTTTCGTCTACACTAGCAGTTTTTATATTTAGGTTTCCCTTTGTTCTCTCCTATATAGATAGATGAATTTGGAACTCTAAATCCAACATGGTTTGTAGTAGCTCTTTGAAACTTGACAAAATAAAGGAGTTCTCAGTTTTGTCTCTATGGTTTGTTTCCTCTTCAAGTAGCCCTAGGCACAGACTGTGGAAAGCACTTTCATTGAGATGGGTTGCCAAGCTTCTAAGAAATAACGACTTTCCGAAATACCAGCAAATATTTTTACACACAATCTAGCTGATACTTGGTGGTAATGATCAGTACACAAATCCCACTTGGCTCACCAAATTTTGTTCTTCTAGGTTGAAGCGTTCGTCTACAGTAGCAGTTTTTATATTTAAGTTTCTCTCTGTTCTCTCCTATATAGATAGATGAATTTGGAACTCTAAATCCAACATGGTTTGTAGTAGCTCTTTGAAACTTGAAAAAATAAAGGAGGTCTCAGTTTTGTCTCTATGGTTTGTTTCCTCTTCAAGTAGCGCTAGGCACAGACTGTGGAAAAGCACTTTCATTGAGAGGGGTTGCCAAGCTTCTAAGAAATAACAAGTTTCGAAATACCAGCAAATATTTTTTCACACAACTTTGATGATTCTTGGTGGTAATGATCAGTACACAAATCCCACTTGGCTCAGCAAATTTTGTTCTTCTAGGTTGAAGCGTTCGTCTACAGTAGCAGTTTTTATATTTAGGTTTCCCTCTGTTCTCTCCTATATAGATAGATGAATTTGGAACTCTAAATACAACATGGTTTGTAGTAGCTCTTTGAAACTTGACAAAATAAAGGAGTTCTCAATTTTGTCTCTATGGTTTGTTTCCTCTTCAAGTAGCCCTAGGCACAGACGGTGGAAAAGCACTTTCATTGAGAGGGGTTGCCAAGCTTCTAAGAAATAACGAGTTTCCGAAATACCAGCAAATATTTTTTCACCAATCTTGATGATACTTGGTGGTTTGATCAGTACACAAATCCCACTTGGCTCACCAAATTTTGTTCTTCTAGGTTGAAGCGTTCGTCTACAGTAGCAGTTTTTATATTTAGGTTTCCCTCTGTTCTCTCCTATATAGATAGATGAATTTGGAACTCTAAATCCAACATGGCTTGTAGTAGCTCATTGAAACTTGACAAAATAAAGGAGTTCTCAGTTTTGTCTCTATGGTTTGTTTCCTCTTCAAGTAGCCCTAGGCACAGACTGTGGAAAAGCACTTTCATTGAGAGTGGTTGCCAAGCTTCTAAGAAATTACGAGTTTCCGAAATACCAGCAAATATTTTTTCACCCAATCTTGATGATACTTGGTGCTAATGATCAGTACACAAATCCCACTTGGCTCACCAAATTTTGTTCTTCTAGGTTGAAGCGTTCGTCTACAGTAGCAGTTTTTATATTTAGGTTTCCCTCTGTTCTCTCCTATATAGATAGATGAATTTGGAACTCTAAATCCTACATGGTTTGTAGTAGCTCTTTGAAACTTGACAAAATAAAGGAGTTCTCAGTTTTGTCTCTATGGTTTGTTTCCTTTTCAAGTAGCCCTATGCACAGACTGTGGAAAAGTACTTTCATTGAGAGGGGTTGAAAACTTTCTAAGAAATTAAGAGTTTCCGAAATACCAGCAAATATTTTTTCACCCAATCTTGATGATACTTTAAGCTAATGATCAGTACACAAATCCCACTTGGCTCACCAAATTTTGTTCTTCTGGGTTGAAGCGTTCGTCTACAGTAGCAGTTTTTAGATTTAGGTTTCTCTCTGTTCTCTCCTATATAGAAAGATGAATTTGGAACTCTAAATCCAACATGGTTTGTAGTAGCTCTTTGAAACTTGACAAAATAAAGGAGTTCTCAGTTTTGTCTCTATGGTTTGTTTCCTCTTCAAGTAGCCCTAGGCACAGACTGTGGAAAGCACTTTCATTGAGATGGGTTGCCAAGCTTCTAAGAAATAACGAGTTTCGAAATACCAGCAAATATTTTTTCACCCAAATTTGATGATTCTTTGTGGTAATGTTCAGTACACAAATCCCACTTGGCTCACGAAATTTTGTTCTTCTAGTTTGAAGCTTTCGTCTACACTAGCAGTTTTTATATTTAGGTTTCCCTTTGTTCTCTCCTATATAGATAGATGAATTTGGAACTCTAAATCCAACATGGTTTGAAGTAGCTCTTTGAAACTTGACAAAATAAAGGATTCTCAGATTTGCCTCTATGGTTTGTTTCCTCTTAAAGTAGCCCTAGGCACAGACTGTGTAATAGCACTTTCATTGAGAGGAATTGCCAAGCTTCTAAGAAATAACGAGTATCCGAAATACCAGCAAATATTTTTTCACCCAATCTTGATGATACTTCGTGGTAATGATCAGTACACAAATCCCACTTGGCTCACCAAATTTTGTTCTTCTAGGTTGAAGCGTTCGTCTACAGTAGCAGTTTTTATATTTAGGATTCCCTCTGTTCTCTCATATATAGATAGATGAATTTGGAACTCTAAATCCTACATGGTTTGTAGTAGCTCCTTGAAACTTGACAAAATAAAGGAGTTCTCAGATTTGTCTCTATGGTTTGTTTTCTTTTCAAGTAGCCCTAGGTACAGACTGTGGAAAAGTACTTTCATTGAGAGGGGTTGCCAAGCTTCTAAGAAAAAACGAGTTTCCGAAATACCAGCAAATATTTTTTCACCCAATCTTGATGATACTTTTTGGTAATGATCAGTACACAATTCGCACTTGGCTCACCAAATTTAGTTCTTCTAGGTTGAAGCGTTCGTGTACAGTAGCAGTTTTTATATTTAGGTTTCCCTCTGTTCTCTCCTATTTAGATAGATGAATTTGGAACTCTAAATCCAACATGGTTTGTAGTAGCTCTTTGAAACTTGACAAAATAAAGAAGTTCTCAGATTTGTCTCTATGGTTTGTTTCCTCTTCAAGTAGCCCTAGGCACAGACTGTGGAAAAGCACTTTCATTGATAGGGGTTGCCAAGCTTCTAAGAAATTACGAGTTTCCGAAATACCAGCAAATATTTTTTCACCCAATCTTGATGATACTTGGTGGTAATGATCAGTACACAAATCCCACTTGGCTCACCAAATTTTGTTCTTATAGGTTGATGAGTTCGTCTACAGTAGCAGTTTTTATATTTAGGTTTCCCTCTGTTCTCTCCTATATAGATAGATGAATTTGGAACTCTAAATCCAACATGGTTTGTAGTAGCTCTTTGAAACTTGACAAAATAAAGGAGTTCTCAGTTTTGTCTCTATTTTTTGTTTCCTCTTCAATTAGCCCTAGGCACATACTGTGGAAAGCACTTTCATTGAGATGGGTTGCCAAGCTTCTAAGAAATAACGAGTTTCCGAAATACCAGCAAATATTTTTTCACGCAATCTTGATGATACTTGGTGGTAATGATCAGTACACAAGTCCCACTTGGCTCACCAAATTTTGTTCTTCTAGGTTGAAGCGTTCGTCTACACTAGCAGTTTTTATATTTAGGTTTCTCTCTGTTCTCTCCTATATAGATAGATGAATTTGGAACTCTAAAACCAACATGGTTTGTAGTAGCTCTTTGAAACGTGACAAAATAAAGGAGTTCTCAGTTTTGTCTCTATGGATTGTTTCCTCTTCAAGTAGCCCTAGGCACAGACTGTGGAAGAGCACTTTCATTGTGAGGGGTTGCCAAGCTTCTAAGAAATTACGAGTTTCCGAAATACCAGCGAATGTTTTTTCACCCAAACTTGATGATACTTGGTGCTAATGATCAGTACACAAATCCCACTTGGCTCAGCAAATTTTGTTCTTCTAGGTTGAAGCGTTCGTCTACAGTAGCAGTTTTTATATTTAGGCTTCCCTCTGTTCTCTCCCATATAGATAGATGAATTTGGAACTCTAAATTCAACATGGTTTGTAGTAGCTCTTTGAAACTTGACAAAATAAAGGAGTTCTCAGTTTTGTCTTTATGGTTTGTTTCCTCTTCAAGTAGCCCTAGGCACAGACTGTGGAAAAGCACTTTCATTGAGAGGGGTTGCCAAGCTTCTAAGAAATAACGAGTTTCCGAAATACCAGCAAATATTTTTTCAATCAATCTTGAAGATACTTGTTGCTAACGATCAGTACACAAATCCCACTTGGCTCACCAAATTTTGTTCTTCTAGGTTGAAGCGTTCGTCTACAGTAGCAGTTTTTATATTTAGGTTTCTCTCTGTTCTCTCCTATATAGATAGATGAATTTGGAACTCTAAATCCAACATGGTTTGTAGTAGCTCTTTGAAACTTGACAAAATAAAGGAGGTCTCAGTTTTGTCTCTATGGTTTGTTTCCTCTTCAAGTAGCACTAGGCACAGACTGTGGAAAAGCACTTTCATTGAGAGGGGTTGCCAAGCTTCTAAGAAATAACGAGTTTTGAAATACCAGCAAATATTTTTTCACACAACTTTGATGATTCTTGGTGGTAATGATCAGTACACAAATCACACTTGGCTCACGAAATTTTGTTCTTCTAGTTTGAAGCTTTCGTCTACAGTAGCAGTTTTTATATTTAGGTTTTCCTTTGTTCTCTCCTATATAGATAGATGAATTTGGAACTCTAAATCCAACATGGTTTGCAGTAGCTCTTTGAAACTTGACAAAATAAAGGAGTTCTCAGATTTGCCTCTATGGTTTGTTTCCAATTAAAATAGCCCTAGGCACAGACTGTGGAAAAGCACTTTCATTGAGAGGGGTTGCCAAGCTTCTAAGAAATAACGAGTTTCCGAAATACCAGCAAATATTTTTTCACCCAATCTTGGTGATACTTGGTGGTAATAATCAGTACACAAATCCCACTTCGCTCACCAAATTTCGTTCTTCTAGGTTGAAGCGTTCGTCTACAGTAGCAGTTTTTATATTTAGGTTTCTCTATTTTCTCTCCTATATAGATAGATGAATTTGGAACTCTAAATCCAACATGGTTTGTAGTAGCTCTTTGAAACTTGACAAAATAAAGGAGTTCTCAGTTTTGTCTCTATGGTTTGTTTCCTCTTCAAGTAGCCCTAGGCACAGACTGTGGAAAAGCACTTTCATTGAGAGGGGTTGCCAAGCTTCTAAGAAATAACGAGTTTCCGAAATACCAGCAAATATTTTTTCACCCAATCTTGGTGATACTTGGTGGTAATGATCAGTACACAAATCCCACTTGGCTCACCAAATTTTGTTCTTCTAGGTTGAAGCGTTCGTCTACAGTAGCTGTTTTTATATTTAGGTTTCTCTGTTTTCTCTCCTATATAGATAGATGAATTTGGAACTCTAAATCCAACATGGTTTGTAGTAGCTCATTGAAACTTGACAAAATAAAGGAGTTCTCAGTTTTGTCTCTATGGTTTGTTTCCTCTTCAAGTAGCCCTAGGCGCAGACTGTGGAAAAGCACTTTCATTGAGAGGGGATGCCAAGCTTCTAAGAAATAACGAGTTTTGAAATACCAGCAAATATTTTATCACCCAAATTTGATGATTCTTTGTGGTAATGTTCAGTACACAAATCCCACTTGGCTCACGAAATTTTGTTCTTCTAGTTTGAAGCTTTCGTCTACACTAGCAGTTTTTATATTTAGGTTTCCCTTTGTTCTCTCCTATATAGATAGATGAATTTGGAACTCTAAATCCAACATGGTTTGTAGTAACTCTTTGAAACTTGACAAAATAAAGGATTCTCAGATTTGCCTCTATGGTTTGTTTCCTCTTAAAGTAGCCCTAGGCACAGACTGTGGAATAGCACTTTCATTGAGAGGGGTTGCCAAGCTTCTAAGAAATAACGAGTTTCCGAAATACCAGCAAATATTTTTTCAATCAATCTTGAAGATACTTGTTGCTAACGATCAGTACACAAATCCTACTTGGCTCACCAAATTTTGTTCTTCTAGGTTGAAGCGTTCGTCTACAGTAGCAGTTTTTATATTTAGGTTTCCCTCTGTTCTCTCCCATATAGATAGATGAATTTGGAACTCTAAATCCAACATGGTTTGTAGTAGCTCTTTGAAACTTGACAAAATAAAGGAGTTCTCAGTTTTGTCTCTATGGTTTGTTTCCTCTTCAAGTAGCCCTAGGCACAGACTGTGGAAAAGCACTTTCATTGAGAGGGGTTGCCAAGCTTCTCAGAAATTAGGAGATTCCGAAATACCAGCAAATATTTTTTCACCCAAACTTGATGATACTTGGAGCTAATGATCAGTACACAAATCCCACTTGGCTCACCAAATTTTGTTCTTCTAGGTTGAAGCGTTCCTCTACAGTAGCAGTTTTTATATTTAGGTTTCCCTCTTTTCTCTCATATATAGAAAGATGAATTTGGAACTCTAAATCCAACATGGTTTGTAGTAGCTCTTTGAAACTTGACAAAATAAAGGAGTTCTCAGTTTTGTCTCTATGGTTTGTTTCCTCTTCAAGTAGCCCTAGGCACAGACTGTGGAAAGCACTTTCATTGAGATGGGTTGCCAAGCTTCTAAGAAATAACGACTTTCCGAAATACCAGCAAATATTTTTACACACAATCTAGCTGATACTTGGTGGTAATGATCAGTACACAAATCCCACTTGGCTCACCAAATTTTGTTCTTCTAGGTTGAAGCGTTCGTCTACAGTAGCAGTTTTTATATTTAGGTTTCTCTCTGTTCTCTCCTATATAGATAGATGAATTTGGAACTCTAAATCCAACATGGTTTGTAGTAGCTCTTTGAAACTTGACAAAATAAAGGAGGTCTCAGTTTTGTCTCTATGGTTTGTTTCCTCTTCAAGTAGCACTAGGCACAGACTGTGGAAAAGCACTTTCATTGAGAGGGGTTGCCAAGCTTCTAAGAAATAACGAGTTTCGAAATACCAGCAAATATTTTTTCACACAACTTTGATGATTCTTGGTGGTAATGATCAGTACACAAATCACACTTGGCTCACGAAATTTTGTTTTTCTGGGTTGAAGCGTTCGTCTACAGTAGCAGTTTTTAGATTTAGGTTTCCATCTGTTCTCTCCTATATAGAAAGATGAATTTGGAACTCTAAATCCAACATGGTTTGTAGTAGCTCTTTGAAACTTGACAAAATAAAGGAGTTCTCAGATTTGTCTCTATGGTTTGTTTCCTCTTCAAGTAGCCCTAGGCACAGACTGTGGAAAAGCACATTCTTTGAGAGGGGTTACCAAGCTTCTAAGAAATAACGAGTTTCCGAAATACCAGCAAATAATATTTCACCCAATCTTGGTGATACTTGGTGGTAATGATCAGTACACAAATCCCACTTGGCTCACCAAATTTTGTTCTTCTAGGTTGAAGCGTTCGTCTATAGTAGCAGTTTGTATATTTAGGTTTCTCTGTTTTCTCTCCTATATAGATAGATGAATTTGGAACTCTAAATCCAACATGGTTTGTAGTAGCTCATTGAAACTTGACAAAATAAAGGAGTTCTCAGTTTTGTCTCTATGGTTTGTTTCCTCTTCAAGTAGCCCTAGGCACAGACTGTGGAAAGCACTTTCATTGAGAGGGGTTGCCAAGCTTCTAAGACATAACGAGTTTCCGAAATACCAGCAAATATTTTTTCACACAATCTTGTTGATACTTGGTGGTAATGATCAGTACACAAATCCCACTTGGCTCACCAAATTTAGTTCTTCTAGGTTGAAGCGTTCGTGTACAGTAGCAGTTTTTATATTTAGATTTCCCTCTGTTCTCTCCTATACAGATAGATGAATTTGGAACTATAAATCCAACATGGTTTGTAGTAGCTCTTTGAAACTTGACAAAATAAAGGAGTTCTCAGTTTTGTCTCTATGGTTTGTTTCCACTTCAAGTAGCCCTAGGCACAGACTGTGGAAGGCACTTTCATTGAGAGGGGTTGCCAAGCTTCTAAGAAATAACGAGTTTCCGATATACCAGCAAATATTTTTTCACCCAATCTTGATGATACTTGGTGGTAATGATCAGTACACAAATCCTACTTGGCTCACCAAATTTTGTTCTTCTAGGTTGAAGCGTTCGTCTACAGTAGCAGTTTTTATATTTAGGTTTCCCTCTGTTCTCTCCCATATAGATAGATGAATTTGGAACTCTAAATCCAACATGGTTTGTAGTAGCTCTTTGAAACTTGACAAAATAAAGGAGTTCTCAGTTTTGTCTCTATGGTTTGTTTCCTCTTCAAGTAGCCCTAGGCACAGACTGTGGAAAAGCACTTTCATTGAGAGGGGTTGCCAAGCTCTCAGAAATTAGGAGTTTCCGAAATACCAGCAAATATTTTTTCACCCAAACTTGATGATACTTGGAGCTAATGATCACTACACAAATCCCACTTGGCTCACCAAATTTTGTTCTTCTAGGTTGAAGCGTTCCTCTACAGTAGCAGTTTTTATATTTAGGTTTCCCTCTTTTCTCTCATATATAGAAAGATGAATTTGGAACTCTAAATCCAACATGGTTTGTAGTAGCTCTTTGAAACTTGACAAAATAAAGGAGTTCTCAGTTTTGTCTCTATGGTTTGTTTCCTCTTCAAGTAGCCCTAGGCACAGACTGTGGAAAGCACTTTCATTGAGATGGGTTGCCAAGCTTCTAAGAAATAACGACTTTCCGAAATACCAGCAAATATTTTTACACACAATCTAGCTGATACTTGGTGGTAATGATCAGTACACAAATCCCACTTGGCTCACCAAATTTTGTTCTTCTACGTTGAAGCGTTCGTCTACAGTAGCAGTTTTTATATTTAGGTTTCTCTCTGTTCTGTCCTATATAGATAGATGAATTTGGAACTCTAAATCCAACATGGTTTGTAGTAGCTCTTTGAAACTTGACAAAATAAAGGAGGTCTCAGTTTTGTCTCTATGGTTTGTTTCCTCTTCAAGTAGCACTACGCACAGACTGTGGAAAAGCACTTTCATTGAGAGGGGTTGCCAAGCTTCTAAGAAATAACGAGTTTTGAAATACCAGCAAATATTTTTTCACACAACTTTGATGATTCCTGGTGGTAATGATCAGTACACAAATCACACTTGGCTCACGAAATTTTGTTCTTCTAGTTTGAAGCTTTCGTCTACAGTAGCAGTTTTTATATTTAGGTTTTCCTTTGTTCTCTCCTATATAGATAGATGAATTTGGAACTCTAAATCCAACATGGTTTGCAGTAGCTCTTTGAAACTTGACAAAATAAAGGAGTTCTCAGATTTGCCTCTATGGTTTGTTTCCAATTAAAGTAGCCCTAGGCACAGACTGTGGAATAGCACTTTCATTGAGAGGGGTTGCCAAGCTTCTAAGAAATAACGAGTTTCCGAAATACCAGCAAATATTTTTTCACCCAATCTTGATGATACTTGGTGGTAATGATCAGTACACAAATCCCACTTGACTTACCAAATTTTGTTCTTCTAGGTTGAAGCGATCGTCTAAAGTAGCAGTTTTTATATTTACGTTTCCCTCGGTTCTCTTCTATATAGATAGATGAATTTGGAACTCTAAATTCAACATGGTTTGTAGTAGCTCTTTGAACTTGACAAAATAAAGAAGGTCTCAGATTTGTCTCTATGGTTTGTTTCCTCTTCAAGTAGCCCTAGGCACAGACTGTGGAAAAGCACTTTCATTGAGAGGGGTTGCCAAGCTTCTAAGAAATAACGAGTTTCCGAAATACCAGCAAATATTTTTTCACCCAATCTTGATGATACTTGGTGCTAATGATCAGTACATAAATCCCACTTGGCTCACCAAATATTGTTCTTCTAGGTTGAAGCTTTCGTCTACAGTAGCAGTTTTTATATTAAGGTTTCCCTCTGTTCTCTCCTATATAGATAGATGAATTTGGAACTCTAAATCCAACATGGTTTGTAGTAGCTTTTTGAAACTTGACAAAATAAAGGAGTTCTCAGTTTTGTCTCTATGGTTTGTTTCCTCTTTAAGTAGCCCTAGGCACAGACTGTGGAAAGCACATTCATTGAGAGGGGTTGCCAAGCTTCTAAGAAATAACGAGTTTCCGAAATACCAGCAAATATTTTTTCACCCAATCTTGATGATACTTGTTGCTAACGATCAGTACACATAACCCACTTGGCTCACCAAATTTAGTTCTTCTAGGTTGAAGCGTTCGTGTACAGTAGCAGTTTTTATATTTAGGTTTCAATCTGTTCTCTCCTATACAGATAGATGAATTTGGAACTCTAAATCCAACATGGTTTGTAGTAGCTCTTTGAAACTTGACAAAATAAAGGAGTTCTCAGTTTTGTCTCTATGGTTTGTTTCCACTTCAAGTAGCCCTATTCACAGACTGTGGAAAGCATTTTCATTCAGAGGGGTTCCCAAGCTTCTAAGAAATAACGAGTTTCCGAAATACCAGCAAATATTTTTTCACCCAATCTTGATGATACTTGGTGGTAATGATCAGTACACAAATCCTACTTGGCTCAAAAAATTTTGTTCTTCTAGGTTGAAGCGTTCGTCTACAGTAGCAGTTTTTATATTTAGGTTTCTCTCTGTTCTCTCCCATATAGATAGATGAATTTGGAACTCTAAATCCAACATGGTTTGTAGTAGCTCTTTGAAACTTGACAAAATAAAGGAGTTCTCAGTTTTGTCTCTATGGTTTGTTTCCTCTTCAAGTAGCCCTAGGCACAGACTGTGGAAAAGCACTTTCAATGAGAGGGGTTGCCAAGCTCTCAGAAATTAGGAGTTTCCGAAATACCAGCAAATATTTTTTCACCCAAACTTGATGATACTTGGAGCTAATGATCAGTACACAAATCCCACTTGGCTCACCAAATTTTGTTCTTCTAGGTTGAAGCGTTCCTCTACAGTAGCAGTTTTTATATTTAGGTTTCCCTCTTTTCTCTCATATATAGAAAGATGAATTTGGAACTCTAAATTCAACATGGTTTGTAGTAGCTCTTTGAACTTGACAAAATAAAGAAGGTCTCAGATTTGTCTCTATGGTTTGTTTCCTCTTCAAGTAGCCCTAGGCACAGACTGTGGAAAAGCACTTTCATTGAGAGGGGTTGCCAAGCTTCTAAGAAATAACGAGTTTCCGAAATACCAGCAAATATTTTTTCACCCAATCTTGATGATACTTGGTGCTAATGATCAGTACATCAATCCCACTTGGCTCAGCAAATTTTGTTCTTCTAGGTTGAAGCTTTCGTCTACAGTAGCAGTTTTTATATTAAGGTTTCCCTCTGTTCTCTCCTATATAGATAGATGAATTTGGAACTCTAAATCCAACATGGTTTGTAGTAGCTTTTTGAAACTTGACAAAATAAAGGAGTTCTCAGTTTTGTCTCTATGGTTTGTTTCCTCTTCAAGTAGCCCTAGGCACAGACTGTGGAAAGCACATTCATTGAGAGGGGTTGCCAAGCTTCTAAGAAATAACGAGTTTCCGAAATACCAGCAAATATTTTTTCACCCAATCTTGATGATACTTGTTGCTAACAATCAGTACACATAACCCACTTCGCTCACCAAATTTAGTTCTTCTAGGTTGAAGCGTTCGTGTACAGTAGCAGTTTTAATATTTAGGTTTCCCTCTGTTCTCTCCTATACAGATAGATGAATTTGGAACTCTAAATCCAACATGGTTTGTAGTAGCTCTTTGAAACTTGACAAAATAAAGGAGTTCTCAGTTTTGTCTCTATGGTTTGTTTCCTCTTCAAGTAGCCCTAGGCACAGACTGTGGAAAAGCACTTTCATTGAGAGGGGTTGCCAAGCTCTCAAAAATTAGGAGTTTCCGAAATACCAGCAAATATTTTTTCACCCAAACTTGATGATACATGGAGCTAATGATCAGTACACAAATCCCACTTGGCTCACCAAATTTTGTTCTTCTAGGTTGAAGCGTTCCTCTACAGTAGCAGTTTTTATATTTAGGTTTCCCTCTTTTCTCTCATATATAGAAAGATGAATTTGGAACTCTAAATCCAACATGGTTTGTAGTAGCTCTTTGAAACTTGACAAAATAAAGGAGTTCTCAGTTTTGTCTCTATGGTTTGTTTCCTCTTCAAGTAGCCCTAGGCACAGACTGTGGAAAGCACTTTCATTGAGATGGTTTGCCAAGCTTCTAAGAAATAACGACTTTCCGAAATACCAGCAAATATTTTTACACACAATCTAGCTGATACTTGGTGGTAATGATCAGTACACAAATCCCACTTGACTTACCAAATTTTGTTCTTCTAGGTTGAAGCGATCGTCTAAAGTAGCAGTTTTTATATTTACGTTTCCCTCTGTTCTCTCCTATATAGATAGATGAATTTGGAACTCTAAATTCAACATGGTTTGTAGTAGCTCTTTGAACTTGACAAAATAAAGAAGGTCTCAGATTTGTCTCTATGGTTTGTTTCCTCTTCAAGTAGCCCTAGGCACAGACTGTGGAAAAGCACTTTCATTGAGAGGGGTTGCCAAGCTTCTAAGAAATAACGAGTTTCCGAAATACCAGCAAATATTTTTTCACCCAATCTTGATGATACTTGGTGCTAATGATCAGTACATAAATCCCACTTGGCTCAGCAAATTTTGCTCTTCTAGGTTGAAGCGTTCGTCTACAGTAGCAGTTTTTATATTAAGGTTTCCCTCTGTTCTCTCCTATATAGATAGATGAATTTGGAACTCTAAATCCAACATGGTTTGTAGTAGCTTTTTGAAACTTGACAAAATAAAGGAGTTCTCAGTTTTGTCTCTATGGTTTGTTTCCTCTTCAAGTAGCCCTAGGCACAGACTGTGGAAAGCACTTTCATTGAGATGGGTTGCCAAGCTTCTAAGAAATAACGAGTTTCCGAAATACCAGCAAATATTTTTTCACCCAATCTTGATGATACTTGTTGCTAACGATCAGTACACATAACCCACTTGGCTCACCAAATTTAGTTCTTCTAGGTTGAAGCGTTCGTGTACAGTAGCAGTTTTTATATTTAGGTTTCCCTCTGTTCTCTCCTATACAGATAGATGAATTTGGAACTCTAAATCCAACATGGTTTGTAGTAGCTCTTTGAAACTTGACAAAATAAAGGAGGTCTCAGTTTTGTCTCTATGGTTTGTTTCCTCTTCAAGTAGCACTAGGCACAGACTGTGGAAAAGCACTTTCATTGAGAGGGGTTGCCAAGCTTCTAAGAAATAACGAGTTTCGAAATACCAGCAAATATTTTTTCACACAACTTTGATGATTCTTGGTGGTAATGATCAGTACACAAATCACACTTGGCTCACGAAATTTTGTTCTTCTAGTTTGAAGCTTTCGTCTACAGTAGCAGTTTTTATATTTAGGTTTTCCTTTGTTCTCTCCTATATAGATAGATGAATTTGGAACTCTAAATCCAACATGGTTTGTAGTAGCTCTTTGAAACTTGACAAAATAAAGGAGTTCTCAGATTTGCCTCTATGGTTTGTTTCCAATTAAAGTAGCCCTAGGCACAGACTGTGGAATAGCACTTTCATTGAGAGGGGTTGCCAAGCTTCTAAGAAATAACGAGTTTCCGAAATACCAGCAAATATTTTTTCACCCAATCTTGATGATACTTGGTGGTAATGATCAGTACACAAATCCCACTTGACTTACCAAATTTTGTTCTTCTAGGTTGAAGCGATCGTCTAAAGTAGCAGTTTTTATATTTACGTTTCCCTCGGTTCTCTCCTATACAGATAGATGAATTTGGAACTCTAAATTCAACATGGTTTGTAGTAGCTCTTTGAACTTGACAAAATAAAGAAGGTCTCAGATTTGTCTCTATGGTTTGTTTCCTCTTCAAGTAGCCCTAGGCACAGACTGTGGAAAAGCACTTTCATTGAGAGGGGTTGCCAAGCTTCTAAGAAATAACGAGTTTCCGAAATACCAGCAAATATTTTTTCACCCAATCTTGATGATACTTGGTGCTAATGATCAGTACATAAATCCCACTTGGCTCAGCAAATTTTGCTCTTCTAGGTTGAAGCGTTCGTCTACAGTAGCAGTTTTTATATTAAGGTTTCCCTCTGTTCTCTCCTATATAGATAGATGAATTTGGAACTCTAAATCCAACATGGTTTGTAGTAGCTTTTTGAAACTAGACAAAATAAAAGAGTTCTCAGTTTTGTCTCTATGGTTTGTTTCCTCTTCAAGTAGCCCTAGGCACAGACTGTGGAAAGCACTTTCATTGAGAGGGGTTGCCAAGCTTCTAAGAAATAACGAGTTTCCGAAATACCAGCAAATATTTTTTCACCCAATCTTGATGATACTTGTTGCTAACGATCAGTACACATAACCCACTTGGCTCACCAAATTTAGTTCTTCTAGGTTGAAGCGTTCGTGTACAGTAGCAGTTTTTATATTTAGGTTTCCCTCTGTTCTCTCCTATACAGATAGATGAATTTGGAACTCTAAATCCAACATGGTTTGTAGTAGCTCTTTGAAACTTGACAAAATAAAGGAGTTCTCAGTTTTGTCTCTATGGTTTGTTTCCACTTCAAGTAGCCCTAGGCACAGACTGTGGAAAGCATTTTCATTCAGAGGGGTTCCCAAGCTTCTAAGAAATAACGAGTTTCCGAAATACCAGCAAATATTTTTTCACCCAATCTTGATGATACTTGGTGGTAATGATCAGTACACAAATCCTACTTGGCTCACCAAATTTTGTTCTTCTAAGTTGAAGCGTTCGTCTACAGTAGCAGTTTTTATATTTAGGATTCCCTCTGTTCTCTCCCATATAGATAGATGAATTTGGAACTCTAAATCCAACATGGTTTGTAGTAGCTCTTTGAAACTTGACAAAATAAAGGAGTTCTCAGATTTGCCTCTATGGTTTGTTTCCTCTTAAAGTAGCCCTAGGCACAGACTGTGGAATAGCACTTTCATTGAGAGGGGTTGCCAAGCTTCTAAGAAATAACGAGTTTCCGAAATACCAGCAAATATTTTTTCACCCAATCTTGATGATACTTGGTGGTAATGATCAGTACACAAATCCTACTTGGCTCACCAAATTTTGTTCTTCTGGGTTGAAGCGTTCGTCTACAGTAGCAGTTTTTATATTTAAGTTTCCCTCGGTTCTCTCCTATATAGATAGATGAATTTGGAACTCTAAATCCAACACGGTTTGGAGTAGCACTTTGAAACTTGACAAAATAAAGGAGTTCTCAGATTTGTCTCTATGGTTTGTTTCCTCTTCAAGTAGCCCTAGGAACAGATTGTGGAAAAGCACTTTCATTGAGAGGGGTTGCCAAGCTTCTAAGAAATAACGAGTTTCCGAAATACCAGCAAATATTTTTTCAACCAATCTTGATAATACTTGTGGCTAATGATCAGTACACATATCCCACTTGGCTCACCAAATTTAGTTCTTCTAGGTTGAAGCGTTCGTGTACAGTAGCAGTTTTTATATTTTGGTTTCCCTATGTTCTCTCCTATATAGATAGATGAATTTGGAACTCTAAATCCAACATGGTTTGTAGTAGCTCTTTGAAACTTGACAAAATAAAGGAGTTCTCAGATTTGTCTCTAGGGTTTGTTTCCTCCTAAAGTAGCCCTAGGCAGAGACTGTGGAATAGCACTTTCATGGAGAGGGGTTGCCAAGCTTCTAAGAAATAACGAGTTTCCGAAATACCAGCAACTATTTTTTCACCCAATCTTGATGATACTTGGTGGTAATGATCAGTACACATATCCCACTTGGCTCACCAAATTTAGTTCTTCTAGGTTGAAGCGTTCGTGTACAGTAGCAGTTTTTATATTTAGGTTTCCCTCTGTTCTCTCCTATACAGATAGATGAATTTGGAACTCTAAATCCAACATGGTTTGTAGTAGCTCTTTGAAACTTGACAAAATAAAGGAGTTCTCAGTTTTGTCTCTATGGTTTGTTTCCTCTTCAACTAGCCCTAGGCACAGACTGTGGAAAGCAGTTTCATTGAGAGGGGTTGCCAAGCTTCTAAGAAATAACGAGTTTCCGAAATACCAGCAAATATTTTTTCACCCAATCTTGATGATACTTGATGCTAACGATCAGTACACATAACCCACTTGGCTCAACAAATTTAGTTCTTGTAGGTTGAAGCGTTCGTGTACAGTAGCAGTTTTTATATTTAGGTTTCCCTCTGTTCTCTCCTATACAGATAGATGAATTTGGAACTCTAAATCCAACATGGTTTGTAGTAGCTCTTTGAAATTTGACAAAATAAAGGAGTTCTCAGTTTTGTCTCTATGGTTTGTTTCCACTTCAAGTAGCCCTAGGCACAGACTGTGGAAAGCACTTTCATTGAGAGGGGTTGCCAGGCTTCTAAGAAATAACGAGTTTCCGAAATACCAGCAAATATTTTTTCACCCAATCTTGATGATACTTGGTGGTAATGATCAGTACACAAATCCTACTTGGCTCACCAAATTTTGTTCTTCTAGGTTGAAGCGTTCGTCTACAGTAGCAGTTTTTATATTTAGGTTTCCCTTTGTTCTCTCCCATATAGATAGATGAATTTGGAACTCTAAATCCAACATGGTTTGTAGTAGCTCTTTGAAACTTGACAAAATAAAGGAGTTCTCAGAGTTGTCTCTATGGTTTGTTTCCTCTTCAAGTAGCCCTAGGCACAGACTGTGGAAAAGCACTTTCATTGAGGGGGGTTGCCAAGCTTCTAAGAAATAACGAGTTTCGAAATACCAGCAAATATTTTTTCACCCAAATTTGATGATTCTTGGTGGTAATGATCAGTACACAAATCCCACTTGGCTCACGAAATTTTGTTCTTCTAGTTTGAAGCTTTCGTCTACAGTAGGAGTTTTTATATTTAGGTTTCCCTTTGTTCTCTCCTATATAGATAGATGAATTTGGAACTCTAAATCCAACATGGTTTGTAGTAGCTCTTTGAAACTTGACAAAATAAAGGAGTTCTCAGTTTTGTCTCTATGGTTTGTTTCCACTTCAAGTAGCCCTAGGCACAGACTGTGGAAAGCACTTTCATTGAGAGGGGTTGCCAGGCTTCTAAGAAATAACGAGTTTCCGAAATACCAGCAAATATTTTTTCACCCAATCTTGATAATACTTGTGGCTAATGATCAGTACACATATCCCACTTGGCTCACCAAATTTAGTTCTTCTAGGTTGAAGCGTTCGTGTACAGTAGCAGTTTTTGTATTTAGGTTTCCCTCTGTTCTCTCCTATACAGATAGATGAATTTGGAACTCTAAATCCAACATGGTTTGTAGTAGCTCTTTGAAACTTGACAAAATAAACGAGTTCTCAGTTTTGTCTCTATGGTTTGTTTCCTCTTCAAGTAGCCCTAGGCACAGACTGTGGAAAGCACTTTCATTGAGAGGGGTTGCCAAGCTTCTAAGAAATAACGAGTTTCGAAATACCAGCAAATATTTTTTCACCCAATCTTGATGATACTTGGTGGTAATGATCAGTACACAAATCCTACTTGGCTCACCAAATTTTGTTCTTCTAGGTTGAAGCGTTCGTCTACAGTAGCAGTTTTTATATTTAAGTTTCCCTCGATTCTCTCCTATATAGATAGATGAATTTGGAACTCTAAATCCAACACGGTTTGGAGTAGCACTTTGAAACTTGACAAAATAAAGGAGTTCTCAGATTTGTCTCTATGGTTTGTTTCCTCTTCAAGTAGCCCTAGGAACAGATTGTGGAAAAGCACTTTCATTGAGAGGGGTTGCCAAGCTTCTAAGAAATAACGAGTTTCCGAAATACCAGCAAATATTTTTTCACCCAATCTTGATAATACTTGTGGCTAATGATCAGTACACATATCCCACTTGGCTCACCAAATTTAGTTCTTCTAGGTTGAAGCGTTCGTGTACAGTAGCAGTTTTTATATTTAGGTTTCCCTCTGTTCTCTCCTATACAGATAGATGAATTTGGAACTCTAAATCCAACATGGTTTGTAGTAGCTCTTTGAAACTTGACAAAATAAACGAGTTCTCAGTTTTGTCTCTATGGTTTGTTTCCTCTTCAAGTAGCCCTAGGCACAGACTGTGGAAAGCACTTTCATTGAGAGGGGTTGCCAAGCTTCAAAGAAATAACGAGTTTCGAAATACCAGCAAATATTTTTTCACAAAATTTGATGATTCTTGGTGGTAATGATCAGTACACATATCCCACTTGGCTCACCAAATTTTGTTCTTCTAGGTTGAAGCGTTCGTCTACAGTAGCAGTTTTTATATTTAAGTTTCCCTCGGTTCTCTCCTATATAGATAGATGAATTTGGAACTCTAAATCCAACATGGTTTGTAGTAGCTATTTGAAACTCGACAAAATAAAGGAGTTCTCAAATTTGTCTCTATGCTTTGTTTCCTCTTCAAGTAGCCCTAGGCACAGACTGTGGAAAAGCACTTTCATTGAGAGGGGTTGCCACGCTTCTAAGAAATAACGAGTTTCGAAATACCAGCAAATGTTTTTTCACCCAATCTTGATGATACTTGTGGCTAACGATCAGTACACATATCCCACTTGGCTCACCAAATTTAGTTCTTCTAGGTTGAAGCGTTCGTGTACAGTAGCAGTTTTTATGTTTAGGTTTACCTCTGTTCTCTCCTATACAGATAGATGAATTTGGAACTCTAAATCCAACATGGTTTGTAGTAGCTCTTTGAAACTTGACAAAATAAAGAAGGTCTCAGATTTGTCTCTATGGTTTGTTTCCTCTTCAAGTAGCCCTAGGCACAGACTGTGGAAAAGCACTTTCATTGAGAGGGGTTGCCAAGCTTCTAAGAAATAACGAGTTTCCGAAATACCAGCAAATATTTTTTCACCCAATCTTGATGATACTTGGTGCTAATGATCAGTACATAAATCCCACTTGGCTCAGCAAATTTTGCTCTTCTAGGTTGAAGCGTTCGTCTACAGTAGCAGTTTTTATATTAAGGTTTCCCTCTGTTCTCTCCTATATAGATAGATGAATTTGGAACTCTAAATCCAACATGGTTTGTAGTAGCTTTTTGAAAGTTGACAAAATAAAGGAGTTCTCAGTTTTGTCTCTATGGTTTGTTTCCTCTTTAAGTAGCCCTAGGCACAGACTGTGGAAAGCACTTTCATTGAGAGGGGTTGCCAAGCTTCTAAGAAATAACGAGTTTCCGAAATACCAGCAAATATTTTTTCACCCAATCTTGATGATACTTGTTGCTAACGATCAGTACACATAACCCACTTGGCTCACCAAATTTAGTTCTTCTAGGTTGAAGCGTTGGTGTACAGTAGCAGTTTTTATATTTAGGTTTCCCTCTGTTCTCTCCTATACAGATAGATGAATTTGGAACTCTAAATCCAACATGGTTTGTAGTAGCTCTTTGAAACTTGACAAAATAAAGGAGTTCTCAGTTTTGTCTCTATGGTTTGTTTCCACTTCAAGTAGCCCTAGGCACAGACTGTGGAAAGCATTTTCATTCAGAGGGGTTCCCAAGCTTCTAAGAAATAACGAGTTTCCGAAATACCAGCAAATATTTTTTCACCCAATCTTGATGATACTTGGTGGTAATGATCAGTATACAAATCCTACTTGGCTCACCAAATTTTGTTCTTCTAGGTTGAAGCGTTCGTCTACAGTAGCAGTTTTTATATTTAGGTTTCCCTCTGTTCTCTCCTATATAGATAGATGAATTTGGAACTCTAAATCCAACACGGTTTGGAGTAGCACTTTGAAACTTGACAAAATAAAGGAGTTCTCAGATTTGTCTCTATGGTTTGTTTCCTCTTCAAGTAGCCCTAGGAACAGATTGTGGAAAAGCACTTTCATTGAGAGGGGTTGCCAAGCTTCTAAGAAATAACGAGTTTCCGAAATACCAGCAAATATTTTTTCACCCAATCTTGATAATACTTGTGGCTAATGATCAGTACACATATCCCACTTGGCTCACCAAATTTAGTTCTTCTAGGTTGAAGCGTTCGTGTACAGTAGCAGTTTTTATATTTAGGTTTCCCTATGTTCTCTCCTATATAGATAGATGAATTTGGAACTCTAAATCCAACATGGTTTGTAGTAGCTCTTTGAAACTTGACAAAATAAAGGAGTTCTCAGATTTGTCTCTAGGGTTTGTTTCCTCCTAAAGTAGCCCTAGGCAGAGACTGTGGAATAGCACTTTCATGGAGAGGGGTTGCCAAGCTTCTAAGAAATAACGAGTTTCCGAAATACCAGCAACTATTTTTTCACCCAATCTTGATGATACTTGGTGGTAATGATCAGTACACAAATCCCACTTCGCTCACCAAATTTAGTTCTTCTAGGTTGAAGCGTTCGTTTACAGTAGCAGTTTTTATATTTAGGTTTCCCTCTGTTCTCTCCTATACAGATAGATGAATTTGGAACTCTAAATCCAACCTGGTTTGTAGTAGCTCTTTGAAACTTGACAAAATAAAGGAGTTCTCAGTTTTGTCTCTATGGTTTGTTTCCTCTTCAACTAGCCCTAGGCACAGACTGTGGAAAGCAGTTTCATTGAGAGGGGTTGCCAAGCTTCTAAGAAATAACGAGTTTCCGAAATACCAGCAAATATTTTTTCACCCAATCTTGATGATACTTGATGCTAACGATCAGTACACATAACCCACTTGGCTCAACAAATTTAGTTCTTGTAGGTTGAAGCGTTCGTGTACAGTAGCAGTTTTTATATTTAGGTTTCCCTCTGTTCTCTCCTATACAGATAGATGAATTTGGAACTCTAAATCCAACATGGTTTGTAGTAGCTCTTTGAAACTTGACAAAATAAAGGAGTTCTCAGTTTTGTCTCTATGGTTTGTTTCCACTTCAAGTAGCCCTAGGCACAGACTGTGGAAAGCACTTTCATTGAGAGGGGTTGCCAGGCTTCTAAGAAATAACGAGTTTCCGAAATACCAGCAAATATTTTTTCACCCAATCTTGATGATACTTGGTGGTAATGATCAGTACACAAATCCTACTTGGCTCACCAAATTTTGTTCTTCTAGGTTGAAGCGTTCGTCTACAGTAGCAGTTTTTATATTTAGGTTTCCCTTTGTTCTCTCCCATATAGATAGATGAATTTGGAACTCTAAATCCAACATGGTTTGTAGTAGCTCTTTGAAACTTGACAAAATAAAGGAGTTCTCAGAGTTGTCTCTATGGTTTGTTTCCTCTTCAAATAGCCCTAGGCACAGACTGTGCAAAAGCACTTTCATTGAGGGGGGTTGCCAAGCTTCTAAGAAATAACGAGTTTCGAAATACCAGCAAATATTTTTTCACCCAAATTTGATGATTCTTGGTGGTAATGATCAGTACACAAATCCCACTTGGCTCACGAAATTTTGTTCTTCTAGTTTGAAGCTTTCGTCTACAGTAGGAGTTTTTATATTTAGGTTTCCCTTTGTTCTCTCCTATATAGATAGATGAATTTGGAACTCTAAATCCAACATGGTTTGTAGTAGCTCTTTGAAACTTGACAAAATAAAGGAGTTCTCAGATTTGCCTCTATGGTTTGTTTCCAATTAAAGTAGCCCTATGCACAGACTGCTGAATAGCACTTTCATTGAGAGGGGTTGCCAAGCTTCTAAGAAATAACGAGTTTCCAAAATACCAGCAAATATTTTTTCACCCGATCTTGATGATACTTGGTGGTAATGATCAGTACACAAATCCCACTTGGCTCACCAAATTTAGTTCTTCTAGGTTGAAGCGTTCGTGTACAGTAGCAGTTTTTATATTTAGGTTTCCCTCTGTTCTCTCCTATACAGATAGATGAATTTGGAACTCTAAATCCAACCTGGTTTGTAGTAGCTCTTTGAAACTTGACAAAATAGAGGAGTTCTCAGTTTTGTCTCTATGGTTTGTTTCCTCTTCAAGTAGCCCTAGGCACAGACTGTGGAAAGCAGTTTCATTGAGAGGGGTTGCCAAGCTTCTAAGAAATAACGAGTTTCCGAAATACCAGCAAATATTTTTTCACCCAATCTTGATGATACTTGATGCTAACGATCAGTACACATAACCCACTTGGCTCACCAAATTTAGTTCTTGTAGGTTGAAGCGTTCGTGTACAGTAGCAGTTTTTATATTTAGGTTTCCCTCTGTTCTCTCCTATACAGATAGATGAATTTGGAACTCTAAATCCAACATGGTTTGTAGTAGCTCTTTGAAACTTGACAAAATAAAGGAGTTCTCAGTTTTGTCTCTATGGTTTGTTTCCACTTCAAGTAGCCCTAGGCACAGACTGTGGAAATCACTTTCATTGAGAGGGGTTGCCAGGCTTCGAAGAAATAACGAGTTTCCGAAATACCAGCAAATATTTTTTCACCCAATCTTGATGATACTTGGTGGTAATGATCAGTACACAAATCCTACTTGGCTCACCAAATTTTGTTCTTCTAGGTTGAAGCGTTCGTCTACAGTAGCAGTTTTTATATTTAGGTTTCCCTTTGTTCTCTCCCATATAGATAGATGAATTTGGAACTCTAAATCCAACATGGTTTGTAGTAGCTCTTTGAAACTTGACAAAATAAAGGAGTTCTCAGTTTTGTCTCTATGGTTTGTTTCCACTTCAAGTAGCCCTAGGCACAGACTGTGGAAAGCACTTTCATTGAGAGGGGTTGCCAGGCTTCTAAGAAATAACGAGTTTCCGAAATACCAGCAAATATTTTTTCACCCAATCTTGATGATACTTGGTGGTAATGATCAGTACACAAATCCTACTTGGCTCACCAAATTTTGTTCTTCTAGGTTGAAGCGTTCGTCTACAGTAGCAGTTTTTATATAAACGTTTCCCTCGGTTCTCCCCTATATAGATAGATGAATTTGGAACTCTAAATTCAACATGGTTTGTAGTAGAAGTTTGAAACTTGAAAAAATAAAGGAGGTCTCAGATTTGTCTCTATGGTTTGTTTCTTCTTCAAGTAGCCCTAAGCACAGACTGTGGAAAAGCACTTTCATTGAGAGGGGTTGCCAGGCTTCTAAGAAATAACGAGTTTCCGAAATACCAGCAAATATTTTTTCACCCAATCTTGATGATACTTGGTGGTAATGATCAGTACACAAATCCTACTTGGCTCACCAAATTTTGTTCTTCTAGGTTGAAGCGTTCGTCTACAGTAGCAGTTTTTATATTTAGGTTTCCCTTTGTTCTCTCCCATATAGATAGATGAATTTGGAACTCTAAATCCAACATGGTTTGTAGTAGCTCTTTGAAACTTGACAAAATAAAGGAGTTCTCAGAGTTGTCTCTATGGTTTGTTTCCTCTTCAAGTAGCCCTAGGCACAGACTGTGGAAAAGCACTTTCATTGAGGGGGGTTGCCAAGCTTCTAAGAAATAACGAGTTTCGAAATACCAGCAAATATTTTTTCACCCAAATTTGATGATTCTTGGTGGTAATGATCAGTACACAAATCCCACTTGGCTCACGAAATTTTGTTCTTCTAGTTTGAAGCTTTCGTCTACAGTAGGAGTTTTTATATTTAGGTTTCCCTTTGTTCTCTCCTATATAGATAGATGAATTTGGAACTCTAAATCCAACATGGTTTGTAGTAGCTCTTTGAAACTTGACAAAATAAAGGAGTTCTCAGATTTGCCTCTATGGTTTGTTTCCAATTAAAGTAGCCCTATGCACAGACTGCTGAATAGCACTTTCATTGAGAGGGGTTGCCAAGCTTCTAAGAAATAACGAGTTTCCAAAATACCAGCAAATATTTTTTCACCCGATCTTGATGATACTTGGTGGTAATGATCAGTACACAAATCCCACTTGGCTCACCAAATTTAGTTCTTCTAGGTTGAAGCGTTCGTGTACAGTAGCAGTTTTTATATTTAGGTTTCCCTCTGTTCTCTCCTATACAGATAGATGAATTTGGAACTCTAAATCCAACCTGGTTTGTAGTAGCTCTTTGAAACTTGACAAAATAGAGGAGTTCTCAGTTTTGTCTCTATGGTTTGTTTCCTCTTCAAGTAGCCCTAGGCACAGACTGTGGAAAGCAGTTTCATTGAGAGGGGTTGCCAAGCTTCTAAGAAATAACGAGTTTCCGAAATACCAGCAAATATTTTTTCACCCAATCTTGGTGATACTTGATGCTAACGATCAGTACACATAACCCACTTGGCTCACCAAATTTAGTTCTTGTAGGTTGAAGCGTTCGTGTACAGTAGCAGTTTTTATATTTAGGTTTCCCTCTGTTCTCTCCTATACAGATAGATGAATTTGGAACTCTAAATCCAACATGGTTTGTAGTAGCTCTTTGAAACTTGACAAAATAAAGGAGTTCTCAGTTTTGTCTCTATGGTTTGTTTCCACTTCAAGTAGCCCTAGGCACAGACTGTGGAAAGCACTTTCATTGAGATTGGTTGCCAGGCTTCTAAGAAATAACGAGTTTCCGAAATACCAGCAAATATTTTTTCACCCAATCTTGATGATACTTGGTGGTAATGATCAGTACACAAATCCTACTTGGCTCACCAAATTTTGTTCTTCTAGGTTTAAGCGTTCGTCTACAGTAGCAGTTTTTATATAAACGTTTCCCTCGGTTCTCCCCTATATAGATAGATGAATTTGGAACTCTAAATTCAACATGGTTTGTAGTAGAAGTTTGAAACTTGAAAAAATAAAGGAGGTCTCAGATTTGTCTCTATGGTTTGTTTCTTCTTCAAGTAGCCCTAAGCACAGACTGTGGAAAAGCACTTTCATTGAGAGGGGTTGCCAAGCTTCCAAGAAATAACGAGTTTCGAAATACCAGCAAATATTTTTTCACCCAAATTTGATGATTCTTGGTGGTAATGATCAGTACACATATCCCACTTGGCTCACGAAATTTTGTTCTTCTAGTTTGAAGCTTTCGTCTACAGTAGCAGTTTTTATATTTAGGTTTCCCTTTGTTCTCTCCTATATAGATAGATGAATTTGGAACTCTAAATCCAACACGGTTTGTAGTAGCTCTTTGAAACTTGACAAAATAAAGGAGTTCTCAGATTTGCCTCTATGGTTTGTTTCCTCTTAAAGTAGCCCTAGGCACAGACTGTGGAATAGCACTTTCATTGAGAGGGGTTGCCAAGCTTCTAAGAAATAACGAGTTTCCGAAATACCAGCAAATATTTTTTCACCCAATCTTGATAATACTTGTGGCTAATGATCAGTACACATATCCCACTTGGCTCACCAAATTTAGTTCTTCTAGGTTGAAGCGTTCGTGTACAGTAGCAGTTTTTATATTTAGGTTTCCCTCTGTTCTCTCCTATACAGATAGATGAATTTGGAACTCTAAATCCAACATGGTTTGTAGTAGCTCTTTGAAACTTGACAAAATAAACGAGTTCTCAGTTTTGTCTCTATGGTTTGTTTCCTCTTCAAGTAGCCCTAGGCACAGACTGTGGAAAGCACTTTCATTGAGAGGGGTTGCCAAGCTTCTAAGAAATAACGAGTTTCGATATACCAGCAAATGTTTTTTCACCCAATCTTGATGATACTTGTTGCTAATGATCAGTACACATATCCCACTTGGCTTACCAAATTTAGTTCTTCTAGGTTGAAGCGTTCGTGTACAGTAGCAGTTTTTATGTTTAGGTTTCCCTCTGTTCTCTCCTATACAGATAGATGAATTTGGAACTCTAAATCCAACATGGTTTGTAGTAGCTCTTTGAAACTTGACAAAATAAAGGAGTTCTCAGTTTTGTCTCTATGGTTTGTTTCATCTTCAAGTAGCCCTAGGCACAGACTGTGGAAAGCACTTTCATTGAGGGGGGTTGCCAAGCTTCTAAGAAATAACGAGTTTCGAAATACCAGCAAATATTTTTTCACCCAAATTTGATGATTCTTGGTGGTAATGATCAGTACACAAATCCCACTTGGCTCACGAAATTTTGTTCTTCTAGGTTGAAGCTTTCGTCTACAGTAGGAGTTTTTATATTTAGGTTTCTCTTTGTTCTCTCCTATATAGATAGATGAATTTGGAACTCTAAATCCAACATGGTTTGTAGTAGCTCTTTGAAACTTGACAAAATAAAGGAGTTCTCAGATTTGCCTCTATGGTTTGTTTCCTCTTAAAGTAGCCCTAGGCACAGACTGTGGAATAGCACTTTCATTGAGAGGGGTTGCCAAGCTTCTAAGAAATAACGAGTTTCCGAAATACCAGCAAATATTTTTTCACCCAATCTTGATGATACTTGGTGGTAATGATCAGTACACAAATCCTACTTGGCTCACCAAATTTTGTTCTTCTAGGTTGAAGCGTTCGTCTACAGTAGCAGTTTTTATATTTAAGTTTCCCTCGGTTCTCTCCTATATAGATAGATGAATTTGGAACTCTAAATCCAACACGGTTTGTAGTAGCACTTTGAAACTTGACAAAATAAAGGAGTTCTCAGATTTGTCTCTATGGTTTGTTTCCTCTTCAAGTAGCCCTAGGAACAGATTGTGGAAAAGCACCTTCATTGAGAGGAGTTGCCAAGCTTCTAAGAAATAACGAGTTTCCGAAATACCAGCAAATATTTTTTCACCCAATCTTGATGATACTTGTTGCTAATGATCAGTACACATATCCCACTTGGCTCACCAAATTTAGTTCTTCTAGGTTGAAGCGTTCGTGTACAGTAGCAGTTTTTATATTTAGGTTTCCCTCTGTTCTCTCCTACACAGATAGATGAATTTGGAACTCAAAATCCATCATGTTTTGTAGTAGCACTTTGAAACTTGACAAAATAAAGTAGTTCTCAGTTTTGTCTCTATGGTTTGTTTCCTCTTCAAGTAGCCCTAGGCACAGACTGTGGAAAGCACTTTCATTGAGAGGGGTTGCCAAGCTTCTAAGTAATAACGAGTTTCCGAAATACCAGCAAATATTTTTTTACCCAATCTTGATGATACATGTTGCTAACGATCAGTACACATATCCCACTTGGCTCATCAAATTTTGTTCTTCTAGGTTGAAGCATTCGTGTACAGTAGCAGTTTTTATATTTAGGTTTCCCTCTGTTCTCTCCTATACAGATAGATGAATTTGGAACTCTAAATCCAACATGGTTTATAGTAGCTCTTTGAAACTTGACAAAATAAAGGAGTTCTCAGTTTTGTCTCTATGGTTTGTTTCCTCTTCAAGTAGCCCTAGGCACAGACTGTGGAATGCACTTTCATTGAGATGGGTTGCCAAGCTTCTAAGAAATAACGAGTTTCCGAAATACCAGCAAATATTTTTTCACACAATTTTGTTGATACTTGGTGGTAATGATCAGTACACAAATCCCACTTGGCTCACCAAATTTTGTTCTTCTAGGTTGAAGCGTTCGTCTACAGTAGCAGTTTTTATATTTAAGTTTCCCTCGGTTCTCTCCTATAAGATAGATGAATTTGGAACTCTAAATCCAACATGGTATGTAGTAGCTCTTTGAAACTCGACAAAATAAAGGAGTTCTCAGATTTGTCTCTATGGTTTGTTTCCTCTTCAAGTAGCCCTAGGCACAGACTGTGGAAAAGCACTTTCATTGAGAGGGGTTGCCAAGCTTCTAAGAAATAACGAGTTTCGAAATACCAGCAAATGTTTTTTCACCCAATCTTGATGATACTTGTGGCTAATGATCAGTACTCATATCCCACTTGGCTCACCAAATTTAGTTCTTCTAGGTTGAAGCGTTCGTGTACAGTAGCAGTTTTTATGTTTAGGTTTCCCTCTGTTCTCTCCTATACAGATAGATGAATTTGGAACTCTAAATCCAACATGGTTTGTAGTAGCTCTTTGAAACTTGACAAAATAAAGGAGTTCTCAGTTTTGTCTCTATGGTTTGTTTCATCTTCAAGTAGCCCTAGGCACAGACTGTGGAAAGCACTTTCATTGAGAGGGGTTGCCAAGCTTCTAAGAATTAACGAGTTTAGGAAATACCAACAAATATTTTTTCACCCAATCTTGATGATACATGGTGGTAATGATCAGTACACAAATCCTACTTGGCTCACCATATTTTGTTCTTCTAGGTTGAAACGTTCGTCTACAGTAGCAGTTTTATATTTAGGTTTCCCTCTGTTCTCTCCTATATAGATAGATGAATTTGGAACTCTAAATCCAACATGGTTTGTAGTAGCTCTTTGAAACTTGACAAAATAAAGGAGTTCTCAGTTTTGTCTCTATGGTTTGTTTCTTCTTAAAGTAGCCCTAGGCACAGACTGTGGAAAGCACTTTCATTGAGATGGCTTGCCAAGCTTCGAAGAAATAACGAGTTTCCAAAATACCAGGAAATATTTTTTCACCCAATCTTGATGATACTTGGTGGTAAAGATCAGTACACAAATCCCACTTGGCTCACCAAATTTTGTTCTTCTAGGTTGAAGCGTTCGTCTACAGTAGCAGTTTTTATATTTAAGTTTCCCTCGGTTCTCTCCTATATAGATAGATGAATTTGGAACTCTAAATCCAACACGGTTTGTAGTAGCACTTTGAAACTTGACAAAATAAAGGAGTTCTCAGATTTGTCTGTATGGTTTGTTTCCTCTTCAAGTAGCCCTAGGAACAGATTGTGGAAAAGCACTTTCATTGAGAGGGGTTGCCAAGCTTCTAAGAAATAACGAGTTTCCGAAATACCACCATATATTTTTTCACCCAATCTTGATGATACTTGTTGCTAATGATCAGTACACATATCCCACTTGGCTCACCAAATTTAGTTCTTCTAGGTTGAAGCGTTCGTGTACAGTAGCAGTTTTTATGTTTAGGTTTCCCTCTGTTCTCTCCTATACAGATAGATGAATTTGGAACTCAAAATCCATCATGTTTTGTAGTAGCACGTTGAAACTTGACAAAACAAATTAGTTCTCAGTTTTGTCTCTATGGTTTGTTTCCTCTTCAAGTAGCCCTAGGCACAGACTGTGGAAAGCACTTTCATTGAGAGGGGTTGCCAAGCTTCTAAGTAATAACGAGTTTCCGAAATACCAGCAAATATTTTTTCACCCAATCTTGATGATACTTGTTGCTAACGATCAGTACACATATTCCACTTGGCTCACCAAATTTTGTTCTTCTAGGTTGAAGCATTCGTCTACAGTAGCAGTTTTTATATTTAGGTTTCCCTCTGTTCTCTCCTATACAGATAGATGAATTTGGAACTCTAAATCCAACATGGTTTGTAGTAGCTCTTTGAAATTTGACAAAATAAAGGAGTTCTCAGTTTTGTCTCTATGGTTTCTTTCCTCTTCAAGTAGCCCTAGGCACAGACTGTGGAATGCACTTTCATTGAGAGGGGTTGCCAAGCTTCTAAGAAATAACGAGTTTCCGAAATACCAGCAAATATTTTTTCACCCAATCTTGATTATACTTGTTTCTAACGATCAGTACACATAACCCACTTGGCTCACCAAATTTAGTTCTTCTAGGTTGAAGCGTTCGTGTACAGTAGCAGTTTTTATATTTAGGTTTCCCTCTGTTCTCTCCTATACAGATAGATGAATTTGGAACTCTAAATCCAACATGGTTTGTAGTAGCTCTTTGAAACTTGACAAAATAAAGGAGTTCTCAGTTTTGTCTCTATGGTTTGTTTCCACTTCAAGTAGCCCTAGGCACAGACTGTGGAAAGCACTTTCATTGAGAGGGGTTGCCAAGCTTCTAAGAAATAACGAGTTTCCGAAATACCAGCAAATATTTTTTCACCCAATCTTGATGATACTTGGTGGTAATGATCAGTACACAAATCCTACTTGGCTCACCAAATTTTGTTCTTCCTGGTTGAAGCGTTCGTCTACAGTAGCAGTTTTTATATTTAGGTTTCCCTCTGTTCTCTCATATATAGATAGATGAATTTGGAACTCTAAATCCAACATGGTTTGTAGTAGCTCTTTGAAACTTGACAAAATAAAGGAGTTCTCAGATTTGTCTCTATGGTTTGTTTCCTTTTCAAGTAGCACTAGGCACAGACTGTGGAAAAGTACTTTCATTGAGAGGGGTTGCCAAGCTTCTAAGAAATAACGAGTTTCCAAAATACCAGCAAATATTTTTTCACCCAATCTTGATGATACTTGGTGGTAATGATCAGTACACAATTCGAACTTGGCTCACCAAATTTAGTTCTTCTAAGTTGAAGCGTTCGTGTACAGTAGCAGTTTTTATATTTAGGTTTCCCTCTGTTCTCTCCTATATAGATAGATGAATTTGGAACTCTAAATCCAACATGGTTTGTAGTAGCTCTTTGAAACTTGACAAAATAAAGGAGTTCTCAGATTTGTCTCTATGGTTTGTTTCCTCTTCAAGTAGCCCTAGGCACAGACTGTGGAAAAGCACTTTCATTGAGAGGGGTTTCCAAGCTTCTAAGAAATAACGAGTTTCCGAAATACCAGCAAATATTTTTTCACCCAATCTTGATGATACTTGGTGGTAATGATCAGTACACAAATCCCACTTGGCTCACCAAATTGTGTTCTTTTAGGTTGAAGCGTTCGTCTACAGTAGCAGTTTTTATATTTAGGTTTTCCCTCTGTTCTCTCCCATATAGATAGATGAATTTGGAACTCTAAATCCAACATGGTTTGTAGTAGCTCTTTGAAACTTGACAAAATAGAGGAGTTCTCAGTTTTGTCTCTATGGTTTGTTTCCTCTTCAAGTAGCCCTAGGCACAGACTGTGGAAAAGCAGTTTAAATAAGAGGGGTTCCCAAGCTTCTAAGAAATTATGAGTTTCTGAAATACCAGCAAATATTTTTTCACCCAATCTTGATGATACTTGGTGCTAATGATCAGTACACAAATCCCACTTGGCTCACCAAATTTTGTTCTTCTAGGTTGAAGCGTTCGTCTACAGTAGCAGTTTTTATATTTACGTTTACCTCTGTTCTCTCCTATATAGAAAGATGAATTTGGAACTCTAAATCCAACATGGTTTGTTGTAGCTCTTTGAAACTTGACAAAATAAAGGAGTTCTCAGTTTTGTCGCTATGGTTTGTTTCCTCTTCAAGTAGCCCCATGCACAGACTGTGGAAAGCACTTTCATTGAGAGGGGTTGCCAAGCTTCTAAGAAATAACGAGTTTCCGAAATACCAGCAAATATTTTTTCACACAATCTTGTTGATACTTGTTGCTAACGATCAGTACACATAACCCACTTGGCTCACCAAATTTAGTTCTTCTAGGTTGAAGCGTTCGTGTACAGTAGCAGTTTTTATATTTAGGTTTCCCTCTGTTCTCTCCTATACAGATAGATGAATGTGGAACTCTAAATCCAACATGGTTTGTAGTAGCTCTTTGAAACTTGACAAAATAAAGGAGTTCTCAGTTTTGTCTCTATGGTTTGTTTCCACTTCAAGTAGCCCTAGGCACAGACTGTGGAAAGCACTTTCATTGAGAGGGGTTGCCAAGCTTCTAAGAAATTATGAAGTTTCCGAAATACCAGCAAAATATTTTTTCACCCAATCTTGATGATACTTGTGGCTAATGATCAGTACACATATCCCACTTGGCTCACCAAATTTAGTTCTTCTAGGTTGAAGCGTTCGTGTACAGTAGCAGTTTTTTATGTTTAGGTTTACCTCTGTTCTCTCCTATACAGATAGATGAATTTGGAACTCAAAATCCAACATGGTTTGTAGTAGCTCTTTGAAACTTGACAAAATAAAGGAGTTCTCAGTTTTGTCTCTATGGTTTGTTTCCTCTTCAAGTAGCCCTAGGCACAGACTGTGGAAAAGCACTTTCATTGAGGGGGGTTGCCAAGCTTCTAAGAAATAACGAGTTTCGAATACCAGCAAATATTTTTTCACCCAAATTTGATGATTCTTGGTGGTAATGATCAGTACACAAATCCCACTTGGCTCACGAAATTTTGTTCTTCTAGTTTGAAGCTTTCGTCTACAGTAGCAGTTTTTATATTTAGGTTTCCCTTTGTTCTCTCCTATATAGATAGATGAATTTGGAACTCTAAATCCAACATGGTTTGTAGTAGCTTTTGAAACTTGACAAAATAAAGGAGTTCTCAGATTTGCCTCTATGGTTTGTTTCCAATTAAAGTAGCCCTATGCACAGACTGCTGAATAGGACTTTCATTGAGAGGGGTTGCCAAGCTTCTAAGAAATAACGAGTTTCCAAAATACCAGCAAATATTTTTTCACCCGATCTTGATGATACTTGGTGGTAATGATCAGTACACAAATCCCACTTGGCTCACCAAATTTAGTTCTTCTAGGTTGAAGCGTTCGTGTACAGTAGCAGTTTTTATATTTAGGTTTCCCTCTGTCTCTCCTATACAGATAGATGAATTTGGAACTCTAAATCCAACCTGGTTTGTAGTAGCTCTTTGAAACTTGACAAAATAGAGGAGTTCTCAGTTTTGTCTCTATGGTTTGTTTCCTCTTCAAGTAGCCCTAGGCACAGACTGTGGAAAGCAGTTTCATGAGAGGGGTGCCAAGCTTCTAAGAAATAACGAGTTTCCGAAATGCCAGCAAATATTTTTTCACCCAATCTTGTTGATACTTGATGCTAACGATCAGTACACATAACCCACTTGGCTCACCAAATTTAGTTCTTGTAGGTTGAAGCGTTCGTGTACAGTAGCAGTTTTTATATTTAGTTTCCCTCTGTTCTCTCCTATACAGATAGATGAATTTGGAACTCTAAATCCAACATGGTTTGTAGTAGCTCTTTGAAACTTGACAAAATAAAGGAGTTCTCAGTTTTGTCTCTATGGTTTGTTTCCACTTCAAGTAGCCCTAGGCACAGACTGTGGAAAGCACTTTCATTGAGAGGGGTTGCCAGGCTTCTAAGAAATAACGAGTTTCCGAAATACCAGCAAATATTTTTTCACCCAATCTTGATGATACTTGGTGGTAATGATCAGTACACAAATCCTACTTGGCTCACCAATTTTGTTCTTCTAGGTTGAAGCGTTCGTCTACAGTAGCAGTTTTTATATAAACGTTTCCCTCGGTTCTCCCCTATATAGATAGATGAATTTGGAACTCTAAATTCAACATGGTTTGTAGTAGAAGTTTGAAACTTGAAAAAATAAAGGAGGTCTCAGATTTGTCTCTATGGTTTGTTTCTTCTTCAAGTAGCCCTAAGCACAGACTGTGGAAAAGCACTTTCATTGAGAGGGGTTGCCAAGCTTCTAAGAAATAACGAGTTTCGAAATACCAGCAAATATTTTTTCACCCAAATTTGATGATTCTTGGTGGTAATGATCAGTACACAAATCCCACTTGGCTCACGAAATTTTGTTCTTCTAGTTTGAAGCTTTCGTCTACAGTAGCAGTTTTTATATTTAGGTTTCCCTTTGTTCTCTCCTATATAGATAGATGAATTTGGAACTCTAAATCCAACACGGTTTGTAGTAGCTCTTTGAAACTTGACAAAATAAAGGAGTTCTCAGATTGCCTCTATGGTTTGTTTCCTCTTAAAGTAGCCCTAGGCACAGACTGTGGAATAGGCACTTTCATTGAGAGGGGTTGCCAAGCTTCTAAGAAATAACGAGTTTCCGAAATACCAGCAAATATTTTTTCACCCAATCTTGATAATACTTGTGGCTAATGATCAGTACACAATTATCCCACTTGGCTCACCAAATTTAGTTCTTCTAGGTTGAAGCGTTCGTGTACAGTAGCAGTTTTTATATTTAGGTTTCCCTCTGTTCTCTCCTATACAGATAGATGAATTTGGAACTCTAAATCCAACATGGTTTGTAGTAGCTCTTTGAAACTTGACAAAATAAACGAGTTCTCAGTTTTGCCTCTATGGTTTGTTTCCTCTTAAAGTAGCCCTAGGCACAGACTGTGGAAAAGCACTTTCATTGAGAGGGGTGCCAAGCTTCTAAGAAATAACGAGTTTCGAAATACCAGCAAATATTTTTCACCCAAATTTGATGATTCTTGGTGGTAATGATCAGTACACAAATCCCACTTTGCTCACCAAATTTTGTTCTTCTATTTTGAAGCGTTCGTTCACCGTAGCAGTTTTTATATTTAGGTTTCTCTCTGTTCTCTCCTATATAGATAGATGAATTTGGAACTCTAAATCCAACATGGTTTGTAGTAGAAGTTTGAAACTTGAAAAAATAAAGGAGGTCTCAGATTTGTCTCTATGGTTTGTTTCTTCTTCAAGTAGCCCTAGGCACAGACTGTGGAAAAGCACTTTCATTGAGAGGGGTTGCCAAGCTTCTAAGAAATAACGAGTTTCGAAATACCAGCAAATATTTTTTCACCCAAATTTGATGATTCTTGGTGGTAATGATCAGTACACAAATCCCACTTGGCTCACGAAATTTTGTTCTTCTAGTATGAAGCTTTCGTCTACAGTAGCAGTTTTTATATTTAGGTTTCCCTTTGTTCTCTCCTATATAGATAGATGAATTTGGAACTCTAAATCAAACACGGTTTGTAGTAGCTCTTTGAAACTTGACAAAATAAAGGAGTTCTCAGATTTGCCTCTATGGTTTGTTTCCTCTTAAAGTAGCCCTAGGCACAGACTGTGGAAAAGCACTTTCATTGAGAGGGGTTGCCAAGCTTCTAAGAAATAACGAGTTTCCGAAATACCAGCAAATATTTTTTCACCCAATCTTGATGATACTTGGTGGTAATGATCAGTACACAAATCCCACTTGGCTCAACAAATTTAGTTCTTCTAGGTTGAAGCGTTCGTGTACAGTAGCAGTTTTTATATTTAGGTTTCCCTCTGTTCTCTCCTATACAGATAGATGAATTTGGAACTCTAAATCCAACCTGGTTTCTAGTATCTCTTTGAAACTTGACAAAATAGAGGAGTTCTCAGTTTTGTCTCTATGGTTTGTTTCCTCTTCAAGTAGCCCTAGGCACAGACTGTGGAAAGCAGTTTCATTGAGAGGGGTTGCCAAGCTTCTAAGAATAACGAGTTTCCAAAATACCAGCAAATATTTTTTCACCCAATCTTGATGATACTTGATGCTAACGATCAGTACACATAACCCACTTGGCTCAACAAATTTAGTTCTTGTAGGTTGAAGCGTTCGTGTACAGTAGCAGTTTTTATATTTAGGTTTCCCTCTGTTCTCTCCTATACAGATAGATGAATTTGGAACTCTAAATCCAACATGGTTTGTAGTAGCTCTTTGAAACTTGACAAAATAAAGGAGTTCTCAGTTTTGTCTCTATGGTTTGTTTCCACTTCAAGTAGCCCTAGGCACAGACTGTGGAAAGCACTTTCATTGAGAGGGGTTGCCAGGCTTCTAAGAAATAACGAGTTTCCGAAATACCAGCAAATATTTTTTCACCCAATCTTGATGATACTTGGTGGTAATGATCAGTACACAAATCCTACTTGGCTCACCAAATTTTGTTCTTCTAGGTTGAAGCGTTCGTCTACAGTAGCAGTTTCTATATAAACGTTTCTCTCGGTTCTCCCCTATATAGATAGATGAATTTGGAACTCTAAATTCAACATGGTTTGTAGTAGAAGTTTGAAACTTGAAAAATAAAGGAGGTCTCAGATTTGTCTCTATGGTTTGTTTCTTCTTCAAGTAGCCCTAAGCACAGACTGTGGAAAAGCACTTTCATTGAGAGGGGTTGCCAAGCTTCTAAGAAATAACGAGTTTCGAAATACCAGCAAATATTTTTCACCCAAATTTGATGATTCTTGGTGGTAATGATCAGTACACAAATCCCACTTGGCTCACGAAATTTTGTTCTTCTAGTTTGAAGCTTTCGTCTACAGTAGCAGTTTTTATATTTAGGTTTCCCTTTGTTCTCTCCTATATAGATAGATGAATTTGGAACTCTAAATCCAACACGGTTTGTAGTAGCTCTTTGAAACTTGACAAAATAAAGGAGTTCTCAGATTTGCCTCTATGGTTTGTTTCCTCTTAAAGTAGCCCTAGGCACAGACTGTGGAATAGCACTTTCATTGAGAGGGGTTGCCAAGCTTCTAAGAAATAACGAGTTTCCGAAATACCAGCAAATATTTTTTCACCCAATCTTGATAATACTTGTGGCTAATGATCAGTACACATATCCCACTTGGCTCACCAAATTTAGTTCTTCTAGGTTGAAGCGTTCGTGTACAGTAGCAGTTTTTATATTTAGGTTTCCCTCTGTTCTCTCCTATACAGATAGATGAATTTGGAACTCTAAATCCAACATGGTTTGTAGTAGCTCTTTGAAACTTGACAAAATAAAACGAGTTCTCAGTTTTTGTCTCTATGGTTTGTTTCCTCTTCAAGTAGCCCTAGGCACAGACTGTGGAAAGCACTTTCATTGAGAGAGGTTGCCAAGCTTCTAAGAAATAACGAGTTTCGAAATACCAGCAAATATTTTTTCACCCAAATTTGATGATTCTTGGTGGTAATGATCAGTACACATATCCCACTTGTCTCACCATTTTGTCTTCTAGGTTGAAGCGTTCGTCCACAGTAGCAGTTTTTATATTTAAGTTCCCTCGGTTCTCTCCTATATA
>NW_027515483.1:0-77922 GCF_048772815.1 Callospermophilus lateralis
TGTTTCTCTCCTATATAGATAGGATGAATTTGGAAACTCTAAATCCAACATGGTTTTTTGGTAGCTATTTGAAACTTGACAAAATAAAGGAGTTCTCAGATTTGTCTCTATGGTTTGTTTTTCTTCAAGTAGCCCTAGGCACAGACTGTGGAAAAGCACTTTCATTGAGAGGGGTTGCCAAGCTTCTAAGAAAATAACGAGTTTCCGAAATACCATCAAATATTTTTTCACCCAATCTTGATGATACTTGGTGTAATGATCAGTACACAAATCTCACTTGGCTTAGCAAATTTTGTTCTTCTAGGTTGAAGCGTTCGTCTACAGTAGCAGTTTTATATTTAGGTTTCCCTCTGTTCTCTCCTATATAGATAGATGAATTTGGAACTCTAAATCCAACATGGTTTGTAGTAGCTCTTTGAAACTTGACAAAATAAAGGAGTTCTCAGATTTTCTCTCTGGTTTTGTTTCCTCTTCAAGTAGCCCTAGGCAAAGACTGTGGAAAAGCACTTTCATTGAGATGGGTTGCCAAGCTTCTAAGAAATAACGAGTTTCCGAAACACAAGCAAATTTTTTTTACCCAAACTTGATGATACTTGGTGGTAAGGATCAGTACACAAATCCCACTTGTCTCACGATATTTTGTTCTTCTAGGTTGAAGCGTTCTTCTACAGTAGCAGTTTTTATATTTAGGTTTCCCTCTGTTCTCTCCTATATAGATAGATGAATTTGGAACTCTAAATCCAACATGGTTTGTAGTAGCTCTTTGAAACTTGACAAAATAAAGGAGTTCTCAGTTTGTCTCTATGGTGTGTTTCCTCTTCAAGTAGCCCTAGGCACACACTGTGGAAAAGCACTTTCACTGAGAGGGTTTGCCAGCTTCTAAGAAATTACGAGTTTCCGAAATACCAGCAAATATTTTTCACCCAATCTTGATGATACTTGGTGGTAATGATCAGTACCCAAATCCCGCTTGCCTCACCAAATTTTGTTCTTCTAGGATGAAGCATTGGTCTACAGTAGCAGTTTTTATATTTCGTTCCCCTCTGTTCTCTCCTATATAGATAGATAAATTTGGAACTCTAAATCCAGCATGGTTTGTAGTAGCTCTTTGAAACTTGACAAAATAAAGGAGTTCTCAGTTTTGTCTTTATGTTTTGATTCCTCTTCAAGTAGCCTAGGCACAGACTGTGGAAAAGCACTTTCACTGAGAGGGTTTGCCAAGCTTCTAAGAAATTACGAGTTTCCGAAATACCAGCAAATATTTTTTCACACAATCTTGATGATACTTGGTGGTAATGATCAGCAGGCAAATCCCACTTGGCTCACCAAATTTTGTTCTTCTAGGATGAAGCATTCTTCTACAGTAGCAGTTTTGTATTTAGGTTCCCCTCTGTTCTCTCCTATATGGATAGATAAATTTGGAACTCTAAATCCAGCATGGTTTGTAGTAGCTCTTTGAAACTTGACAAAATAAAGAACTTCTCTGTTTGTCTCTATGGTTTGTTTCCTTTTCAAGTAGCCCTAGGAACAGACTGTGGAAAAGCACTTTCATTGAGATGGGTTGCCAAGTTTCCAAGAAATATCGAGTTTCCGATATACTAGCAAATATTTTTCACCCAAACTTGATGATACTTGGTGGTAATGATCAGTACAAAAATCCCAATTGGCTCACCAAATTTTGTTCTTCTAGGATGAAGCATTCGTCTACAGTAGCAGTTTTTATATTTAGGTTTCCCTCTGTTCTCTATTATATTGATAGATGAATTTGGAACTCTAAATCCAACAGGGTTTGTAGTAGCTCTTTGAAACTTGACAAAATAAAGGAGTTCTCACATTTGTCTCTATGGTTTGTTTCCTCTTCAAGTAGCCCTAGGCACAGACTGTGGAAAGCACTTTCATTGAGAGGGGTTGCAAGCTTCTAAGAAATAACGAGTTTCCGAAATACAAGCAAATATTTTTTCACCCAATCTTGATGATACTTGGTGGTAATGATCAGTACACAAATCCCACTTGGCTTACAAATTTTGTTCTTCTACGTTGAAGAGTTCGTCTACAGTAGCAGTTTTTATATTTAGGTTTCCCTCTGTTCTCTCATATTTAGATAGATGAATTTGGAACTCTAAATCCAACATGGTTTGTAGTAGCCCTTGAAACTTGACAAAATAAAGGAGTTCTCAGATTTTTCTTTATGGTTTGTCTCCACTTCAAGTATCCCTAGGCACAAACTGTGGAAAAGCACTTTCATTGAGATGGGTTGCCAAGCTTCTAAGAAATAACGAGTTTCCAAAATACCAGCAAATATTTTTTCACCCAATCATGATGATACTTGGTGGTAATGATTGGAACACAAATCCCACTTAGCTCACCAAATTTTGTTCTTCTAGGTTGAAGCGTTCGTCTACAGTAGCAGTTTTATATTTAGGTTTCCCTCTATTCTCTCCTATATAGATAGATGAATTTGGAAATCTAAATCCAACATGCTTTGTAGTAGCTCTTTGAAACTTGACAAAATAAAGGAGTTCACAGTTTTGTCTTTATGTTTTGTTTCCTCTTCAAGTAGCCCTAGGCACAGACTGTGGAAAAGCACTTTCATTGAGAGGGGTTGCCAAGCTTCTTAGAAATAACGAGTTTCCGAATACCAGCAAATATTTTTTCACCCAATCTTGATGATACTTGTTGCTAATTATCAGTACACAAATCCCACTTGGCTCACCAAATTTAGTTCTTCTAGGTTGAATCGTTCGTGTACAGTAGCAGTTTTTATATTTAGGTTTCCCTCTGTTCTCTCCTATATAGATAGATGATATTGGAACTCTAATCCAACATGGTTTGTAGTAGCTCTTTGAAACTTGACAAAATCAAGGAGTTCTCAGTTTTGTCTCTCTGGTTTGTTTCCTCTTCAAGTAGCCCTAGGAACAGACTGTGGAAAAGCACTTTCATTGAGATGGGTTGCCAAGCTTCTAAGAAATATCGAGTTTCCGAAATACCAGCAAATATTTTTTCACCCAAACTTGATGATACTTGGTGGTAATGATCAGCACACAAATCCCACTTGGCTCACCAAATTTTGTTCTTCTAGGATGAAGCATTCGTGTACAGTAGCAGTTTTTATATTTAGGTTTCCCTCTGTTCTCTCCTATATAGATAGATAAATTTGGAACTCTAAATCCAACATGGTTTGTAGTAGCTCTTTGAACTTGACAAAATCAAGGAGTTCTCAGTTTTGTCTCTCTGGTTTGTTTCCTCTTCAATAGCCCTAGGCACAGACTGTGGAAAAGCACTTTCACTGAGAGGGTTTGAAAGCTTCTAAGAAATATCGAGTTTCCGAAATACCAGCAAATATTTTTTCAATTAAACTTGATGATACTTAGTGGTAATGATCAGTACAAAAATTCCACTTGGCTCACCAAATTTTGTTCTTCTAGTATGAAGCATTCATCTTCAGTAGCAATTTTTATATTTAGGTTTCCTCTGTTCTCTCCTATATAGATAGATGAATTTGGAACTCTAAATCCAACATGGTTTGTAGTAGCTATTTGAAACTTGACAAAATAAAGGAGTTCTCAGATTTGTCTCTATGGTTTGTTTCTTCTTCAAGTAGCCCTAGGCACAGACTGTGGAAAAGCACTTTCATTGACAGGGGTTGCCAACCTTCTAAGAAATAACGAGTTTCCGAAATACCATCAAATATTTTATCACCCAATCTTGATGATACTTGGTGGTAATGATGAGTACACAAATCCCACTTGGCTTAGCAAATTTTGTTCTAAGGTTGAAGCGTTCGTCTACAGTAGCAGTTTTTATATTTAGGTTTCCTCTGTTCTCTCCTATATAGATAGATGAATTTGGAACTCTAAATCCAACATGGTTTGTAGTAGCTATTTGAAACTTGACAAAATAAAGGAGTTCTCAGATTTGTCTCTATGGTTTTGTTTCTTCTTCAAGTAGCCCTAGGCACAGACTGTGGAAAAGCACTTTCATTGAGAGGGGTTGCAAAGCTTCTAAGAAATAACGAGTTTCCGAAATACCATCAAATATTTTTTCACCCAATCTTGATGATACTTGGTGGTAATGATCAGTACACAAATCCCATTTGGCTTAGCAAATTTTGTTCTTCTAGATTGAAGCGTTCGTCTACAGTAGCAGTTTTTATATTTAGGTTTCCCTCTGTTCTCTCCTATATAGATAGATGAATTTGGAACTCTAAATCCAACATGGTTTGTAGTAGCTCTTTGAAACTTGACAAAGTAAAGGAGTTCTCAGATTTTTCTCTCTGGTTTGTTTCCTCTTCAAGTAGCCCTAGGCACAGACTGTGGAAAAGCACTTTCATTGAGATGGGTTGCCAAGCTTCTAAGAAATAACGAGTTTCCGAAACACAAGCAATTTTTTTTTACCCAAACTTGATGATACTTGGTGGTAAGGATCAGTACACAAATCCCACTTGTCTCACGATATTTTGTTCTTCTAGGTTGAAGCGTTCTTCTACAGTAGCAGTTTTTATATTTAGGTTTCCCTCTGTTCTCTCCTATATAGATAGATGAATTTGGAACTCTAAATCCAACATGGTTTGTAGTAGCTCTTTGAAACTTGACAAAATAAAGGAGTTCTCAGTTTTGTCTCTATGGTGTGTTTCCTCTTCAAGTAGCCCTAGGCACACACTGTGGAAAAGCACTTTCACTGAGAGGGTTTGCCAAGCTTCTAAGAAATTACGAGATTCCGAAATACCAGCAAATATTTTTTCACCCAATCTTGATGATACTTGGTGGTAATGATCAGTACCCAAATCCCGCTTGCCTCACCAAATTTTGTTCTTCTAGGATGAAGCATTGGTCTACAGTAGCAGTTTTTATATTTCGTTCCCCTCTGTTCTCTCCTATATAGATAGATGAATTTGGAACTCTAAATCCAGTATGGTTTGTAGTAGCTCTTTGAAACTTGACAAAATAAAGGAGTTCTCAGTTTTGTCTTTATGTTTTGATTCCTCTTCAAGTAGCCCTAGGCACAGACTGTGGAAAAGCACTTTCACTGAGAGGGTTTGCCAAGCTTCTAAAATTACGAGTTTCCGAAATACCAGCAAATATTTTTTCACCCAATCTTGATGATACTTGGTGGTAATGATCAGTAGGCAAATCCCACTTGGCTCACCAAATTTTGTTCTTCTAGGGTGAAGCATTCGTCTACAGTAGCAGTTTTTGTATTTAGGTTCCCCTCTGTTCTCTCCTATATAGATAGATGGATTTGGAACTCTAAATCCAGCATGGTTTGTAGTAGCTCTATGAAACTTGACAAAATAAAGAACTTCTCTGTTTTGTCTCTATGGTTTGTTTCCTTTCAAGTAGCCGTAGGAACAGACTGTGGAAAAGCACTTTCATTGAGAGGGGTTGCCAAGTTTCTAAGAAATATCGAGTTTCCGATATACCAGCAAATATTTTTTCACCCAAACTTGATGATACTTGGTGGTAATGATCACTACAAAAATCCCACTTGGGTCACCAAATTTTGTTCTTCTAGGATGAAGCATTCGTCTACAGTAGCAGTTTTTATATTTAGGTTTCCCTCTGTTCTCTCTTATATTGATAGATGAATTTGGAACTCTAAATCCAACAGGGTTTGTAGTAGCTCTTTGAAACTTGACAAAATAAAGGAGTTCTCACATTTGTCTCTATGGTTTGTTTCCTCTTCAAGTAGCCCTAGGCACAGACTGTGGAAAAGCACTTTCATTGAGAGGGGTTGCCAAGCTTCTAAGAAATAACGAGTTTCCGAAATACAAGCAAATATTTTTTCACCCAATCTTGATGATACTTGGTGGTAATGATCAGTACACAAATCCCACTTGGCTTACCAAATTTTGTTCTTCTACGTTGAAGAGTTCGTCTACAGTAGCAGTTTTTATATTTAGGTTTCCCTCTGTTCTCTCATATATAGATAGATGAATTTGGAACTCTAAATCCAACATGGTTTGTAGTAGCCCTTGAAACTTGACAAAATAAAGGAGTTCTCAGATTTTTCTTTATGGTTTGTCTCCACTTCAAGTATCCCTAGTCACAAACTGTGGAAAAGCACTTTCATTGAGAATGGGTTGCCAAGCTTCTAAGAAATAACGAGTTTCCGAAATACCAGCAAATATTTTTTCACCCAATCTTGATGATACTTGTTGCTAATTATCAGTACACAAATCCCACTTGGCTCACCAAATTTAGTTCTTCTAGGTTGAAGCGTTCGTGTACAGTAGCAGTTTTTATATTTAGGTTTCCCTCTGTTCTCTCCTATATAGATAGATGAATTTGGAACTCTAAATCCAACATGGTTTGTAGTAGCTCTTTGAAACTTGACAAAATCAAGGAGTTCTCAGTTTTGTCTCTCTGGTTGTTTCCTCTTCAAGTAGCCCTAGGAACAGACTGTGGAAAAGCACTTTCATTGAGATGGGTTGCCAAGCTTCTAAGAAATATCGAGTTTCCGAAATACCAGCAAATATTTTTTCACCCAAACTTGATGATACTTGGTGGTAATGATCAGCACACAAATCCCACTTGGCTCACCAAATTTTGTTCTTCTAGGATGAAGCATTCGTGTACAGTAGCAGTTTTTATATTTAGGTTGCCCTCTGTTCTCTCCTATATAGATAGATGAATTTGGAACTCTAAATCCAACATGGTTTGTAGTAGCTCTTTGAAACTTGACAAAATCAAGGAGATCTCAGTTTTGTCTCTCTGGTTTGTTTTCCTCTTCAAGTAGCCCTAGGCACAGACTGTGGAAAAGCACTTTCACTGAGAGGGTTTGCCAAGCTTCTAAGAAATATCGAGTTTCCGAAATACCAGCAAATATTTTTTCAATTAAACTTGATGATACTTAGTGGTAATGATCAGTACAAAATCCCACTTGGCTCACCAAATTTTGTTCTTCTAGTATGAAGCATTCGTCTTCAGTAGCAATTTTTATATTTAGGTTTCCCACTGTTCTCTCCTATATAGATAGATGAATTTGGAACTCTAAATCCAACATGGTTTGTAGTAGCTATTTGAAACTTGACAAAATAAAGGAGTTCTCAGATTTGTCTCTATGGTTTGTTTCTTCTTCAAGTAGCCCTAGGCACAGACTGTGGAAAAGCACTTTCATTGAGAGGGGTTGCCAAGCTTCTAAGAAATAACGAGTTTCCGAAATACCATCAAATATTTTTGACCCAATATTGATGATACTTGGTGGTAATGATCAGTACACAAATCCCACTTGGCTTAGCAAATTTTGTTCTTCTAGGTTGAAGCGTTCGTCTACAGTAGCAGTTTTTATATTTAGGTTCCTCTGTTCTCTCCTATATAGATAGATGAATTTGGAACTCTAAATCCAACATATTTTGTAGTAGCTCTTTGAAACTTGACAAAATCAAGGAGTTCTCAGATTTTTCTCTCTGGTTTGTTTCCTCTTCAAGTAGCCCTAGGAACAGACTGTGGAAAAGCACTTTCATTGAGATGGGTTGCCAAGCTTCTAAGAAATAACGAGTTCCGAAATACAAGCAATTTTTTTTTTACCCAAACTTTATGATACTTGGTGGTAAGGATCAGTACACAAATCCCACTTGTCTCACGATATTTTGTTCTTCTAGGTTGAAGCGTTCTTCTACAGTAGCAGTTTTTATATTTAGGTTTCCCTCTGTTCTCTCCTATATAGATAGATGAATTTGGAACTCTAAATCCAACATGGTTTGTAGTAGCTCTTTGAAACTTGACAAAATAAAGGAGTTCTCAGTTTTGTCTCTATGGTGTGTTTCCTCTTCAAGTAGCCCTAGGCACACACTGTGGAAAAGCACTTTCACTGAGAGGGTTTGCCAAGCTTCTAAGAAATTACGAGTTCCGAAATACCAGCAAATATTTTTTCACCCAATCTTGATGATACTTGGTGGTAATGATCAGTACCAAAATCCCACTTGCCTCACTAAATTTTGTTCTCCTAGGATGAAGCATTGGTCTACAGTAGCAGTTTTTATATTTCGTTCCCCTCTGTTCTCTCCTATATAGATAGATGAATTTGGAACTCTAAATCCAGTATGGTTTGTAGTAGCTCTTTGAAACTTGACAAAATAAAGGAGTTCTCAGTTTGTCTTTATGTTTTGATTCCTCTTCAAGTAGCCCTAGGCACAGACTGTGGAAAAGCACTTTCACTGAGAGGGTTGTCAAGCTTCTAAAATTACGAGTTTCCGAAATACCAGCAAATATTTTTTCACCCAATCTTGATGATACTTGGTGGTAATGATCAGTAGGCAAATCCCACTTGGCTCACCAAATTTTGTTCTTCTAGGATGAAGCATTCGTCTACAGTAGCAGTTTTTGAATTTAGGTTCCCCTCTGTTCTCTCCTATATAGATAGATGGATTTGGAACTCTAAATCCAGCATGGTTTGTAGTAGCTCTTTGAAACTTGACAAATAAAGAACTTCTCTGTTTTGTCTCTATGGTTTGTTTCCTTTTCAAGTAGCCCTAGGAACAGACTGTGGAAAAGCACTTTCATTGAGATGGGTTGCCAAGTTTCTAAGAAATATCGAGTTTCCGATATACCAGCAAATATTTTTTCACCCAAACTTGATGATACTTGGTGGTAATGATCAGTACAAAAATTCCAGTTGGCTCACCAAATTTTGTTCTTCTAGGATGAAGCATTCGTCTACAGTAGCAGTTTTTATATTTAGGTTTCCCTCTGTTCTCTATTATATTGATAGATGAATTTGGAACTCTAAATCCAACAGGGTTTGTAGTAGCTGTTTGAAACTTGACAAAATAAAGGAGTTCTCACATTTGTCTCTATGGTTTGTTTCCTATTCAAGTAGCCCTAGGCACAGAATGTGGAAAAGCACTTTCATTGAGAGGGGTTGCCAAGCATCTAAGAAAAACGAGTTTCCGAAATACAAGCAAATATTTTTCACCCAATCTTGATGATACTTGGTGGTAATGATCAGTACACAAATCCCACTTGGCTTACCAAATTTTGTTCTTCTACGTTGAAGAGTTCGTCTACAGTAGCAGTTTTTATATTTAGGTTTCCCTCTGTTCTCTCATATATAGATAGATGAATTTGGAACTCTAAATCCAACATGGTTTGTAGTAGCTCTTTGAAACTTGACAAAATAAAGGAGTTCTCAGATTTTTCTTTATGGTTTGTCTCCACTTCAAGTATCCCTAGGCACAAACTGTGGAAAAGCACTTTCATTGAGATGGGTTGCCAAGCTTCTAAGAAATAACGAGTTTCCGAAATACCAGCAAATATTTTTTCACCCAATCTTGATGATACTTGGTGGTAATGATGAGTACACAAATCCCACTTGGCTCACCAAATTTTGTTCTTCTAGGTTGAAGCGTTCTTCTACAGTAGCAGTTTTTATATTTAGGTTTCCCTCTGTTCTCTCCTATATAGATAGATGAATTTGGAACTCTAAATCCAACATGGTTTGTAGTAGCTCCTTGAAACTTGACAAAATAAATAAGTTCTCAGTTTTGTCTCTATTTTTTGTTTCCTCTTCAAGTAGCCCTAGGCACATACTGTGGAAGAGCACTTTAATTGAGAGGGGTTGCAAGCTTCTAAGAAATTACGAGTTTCCGAAATACCAGCAAATATTTTTTCACCCAATATTGATGATACTTGGTGGTAATGATCAGTACACAAATCCCACTTGGCTCACCAAATTTTCTTCTTCTAGGTTGAAACGTTCGTCTACAGTAGCAGTTTGTATATTTAGGTTTCTCTTTGTTCTCTCCTATATAGATAGATGAATTTGGAAGTCTAAATCCAACATGGTTTGTAGTAGCTCTTTGAAACTTGACAAAATAAAGGAGTTCTCAGTTTTGTCTCTATGGTTTGTTTCCTCTTCAAGTAGCCCTAGGCATAGACTGTGGAAATGCACTTTCATTGAGAGGGGTTGCCAAGCTTCTAAGAAATTACGAGTTTCCGAAATACCAGCAAATATTTTTTCATAAAATATTGATGATACTTGGTGGTAATGATCGGTACACAAATCCCACTTAGCTCACCAAATTTTGTTCTTCTAGGTTGAATCGTTCATCTACAGTAGCAGTTTTATATTTAGGTTTCCCTCTGTTCTCTCCTATATAGATAGATGAATTTGGAACTCTAAATCCAACATGCTTTGTAGTAGCTCTTTGAAACTTGACAAAATAAAGGAGTTCTCAGTTTTGTCTCTATGGTGTGTTTCCTCTTCAAGTAGCCCTAGGCACACACTGTGGAAAAGCACTTTCACTGAGAGGGTTTGCCAAGCTTCTAAGAAATTACGAGTTTCCGAAATACCAGCAAATATTTTTTCACCCAATCTTGATGATACTTGGTGGTAATGATCAGTACCAAAATCCCACTTGCCTCACTAAATTTTGTTCTCCTAGGATGAAGCATTGGTCTACAGTAGCAGTTTTTATATTTCGTTCCCCTCTGTTCTCTCCTATATAGATAGATGAATTTGGAACTCTAAATCCAGTATGGTTTGTAGTAGCTCTTTGAAACTTGACAAAATAAAGGAGTTCTCAGTTTTGTCTTTATGTTTTGATTCCTCTTCAAGTAGCCCTAGGCACAGACTGTGGAAAAGCACTTTCACTGAGAGGGTTTGTCAAGCTTCTAAAATTACGAGTTTCCGAAATACCAGCAAATATTTTTTCACCCAATCTTGATGATACTTGGTGGTAATGATCAGTAGGCAAATCCCACTTGGCTCACCAAATTTTGTTCTTCTAGGATGAAGCATTCGTCTACAGTAGCAGTTTTTGAATTTAGGTTCCCCTCTGTTCTCTCCTATATAGATAGATGGATTTGGAACTCTAAATCCAGCATGGTTTGTAGTAGCTCTTTGAAACTTGACAAAATAAAGAACTTCTCTGTTTTGTCTCTATGGTTTGTTTCCTTTTCAAGTAGCCCTAGGAACAGACTGTGGAAAAGCACTTTCATTGAGATGGGTTGCCAAGTTTCTAAGAAATATCGAGTTTCCGATATACCAGCAAATATTTTTTCACCCAAACTTGATGATACTTGGTGGTAATGATCAGTACAAAAATTCCAGTTGGCTCACCAAATTTTGTTCTTCTAGGATGAAGCATTCGTCTACAGTAGCAGTTTTTATATTTAGGTTTCCCTCTGTTCTCTATTATATTGATAGATGAATTTGGAACTCTAAATCCAACAGGGTTTGTAGTAGCTGTTTGAAACTTGACAAAATAAAGGAGTTCTCACATTTGTCTCTATGGTTTGTTTCCTCTTCAAGTAGCCCTAGGCACAGACTGTGGAAAAGCACTTTCATTGAGAGGGGTTGCCAAGCATCTAAGAAAAACGAGTTTCCGAAATACAAGCAAATATTTTTTCACCCAATCTTGATGATACTTGGTGGTAATGATCAGTACACAAATCCCACTTGGCTTACCAAATTTTGTTCTTCTACGTTGAAGAGTTCGTCTACAGTAGCAGTTTTTATATTTAGGTTTCCCTCTGTTCTCTCATATATAGATAGATGAATTTGGAACTCTAAATCCAACATGGTTTGTAGTAGCTCTTTGAAACTTGACAAAATAAAGGAGTTCTCAGATTTTTCTTTATGGTTTGTCTCCACTTCAAGTATCCCTAGGCACAAACTGTGGAAAAGCACTTTCATTGAGATGGGTTGCCAAGCTTCTAAGAAATTACGAGTTTCCGAAATACCAGCAAATATTTTTTCACCCAATATTGATGATACTTGGTGGTAATGATCAGTACACAAATCCCACTTGGCTCACCAAATTTTCTTCTTCTAGGTTGAAACGTTCGTCTACAGTAGCAGTTTGTATATTTAGGTTTCTCTTTGTTCTCTCCTATATAGATAGATGAATTTGGAAGTCTAAATCCAACATGGTTTGTAGTAGCTCTTTGAAACTTGACAAAATAAAGGAGTTCTCAGTTTTGTCTCTATGGTTTGTTTCCTCTTCAAGTAGCCCTAGGCATAGACTGTGGAAATGCACTTTCATTGAGAGGGGTTGCCAAGCTTCTAAGAAATTACGAGTTTCCGAAATACCAGCAAATATTTTTTCATAAAATATTGATGATACTTGGTGGTAATGATCGGTACACAAATCCCACTTAGCTCACCAAATTTTGTTCTTCTAGGTTGAATCGTTCATCTACAGTAGCAGTTTTATATTTAGGTTTCCCTCTGTTCTCTCCTATATAGATAGATGAATTTGGAACTCTAAATCCAACATGCTTTGTAGTAGCTCTTTGAAACTTGACAAAATAAAGGAGTTCTCAGTTTTGTCTTTATGTTTTGTTTCCTCTTCAAGTAGCCCTAGGCACAGACTGTGGAAAAGCACTTTCATTGAGAGGGGTTGCCAAGCTTCTAAGAAATAACGAGTTTCCGAAATACCAGCAAATATTTTTTCACCCAATCTTGATGATACTTGTTGCTAATTATCAGTACACAAATCCCACTCGGCTCACCAAATTTTGTTCTTCTAGAATGAAGCATTCGTCTACAGTAGCAGTTTTTATATTACGTTCCCCTCTCTTCTCTCCTATATAGATAGATGAATTTGGAACTCTAAATCCAGCATGGTTTGTAGTAGCTCTTTGAAACTTGACAAAATAAAGGACTTCCCTGTTTTGTCTCTAGGGTTTGTTTCCTCTTCAAGTAGCCCTAGGAACAGACAGTGGAAAAGCACTTTCATTGAGATGGGTTGCCAAGCTTCTAAGAAATATCGAGTTTCCGAAATACCAGCAAATATTTTTTCACCCAAACTTGATGATACTTGGTGTTAATGATCAGTACACATATCCCACTTGGCTCACCAAATTTTGTTCTTCTAGGTTGAAGCTTTCGTCAACAGTAGCATTTTTTATATTTAGGTTTCCCTCTGTTCTCTCCTATATAGATAGATGAATTTGGAACTCTAAATTCAACATGGTTTGTAGTAGCTCTTTTAAACTTGACAATATAAAAAAGTTCTCAGTTTTGTCTCTATCGTTTGTTTCCTTTTAAAGTAGCCCTAGGCACAGACTGTGGAAAGCACTTTCATTGAGAGAGGTTGCCAAGCTTCTACGAAATAACGAGTTTCCGAAATACCAGCAAATATTTTTTCACCCAATCTTGATAATACTTGGTGGTAATGATCAGTACACAAGTCCAACTTGGCTCACCAAATTTTGTTCTTCTGGGTTGAAGCGTTCTTCTACAGTAGCAGTTTTTATATTTAGGTTTCCCTCTGTTCTCTCCTATATAGATAGATGAATTTGGAACTCTAAATCCAACTTGGTTTGTAGTAGCTCTTTGAAACTTGACAAAATAAAGGAGTTCTCAGTTTTGTCTCTATGCTGTGTTTCCTCTTCAAGTAGCCCTAGGCACAGACTGTGGAAAAGCACTTTCACTGAGAGGGTTTGCCAAGCTTCTAAGAAATTACGAGTTTCCGAAATACCAGCAAATATTTTTTCACCCAATCTTGATGATACTTGGTGGTAATGATCAGTACCCAAATCCCACTTGCCTTACCAAATTTTGTTCTTCTAGGATGAAGCATTCGTCTACAGTAGCAGTTTTTATATTTCGTTCCCCTCTGTTCTTTCCTATATAAATAGATGAATTTGGAACTCTAAATCCAGCATGGTTTGTAGTAGCTCTTTGAAACTTGACAAAATAAAGAACTTCTCTGTATTGTCTCTATAGTTTGTTTCCTTTTCAAGTAGCCCTAGGAACAGACTGTGGAAAAGCACTTTCATTGAGATGGGTTGCCAAGTTTCTAAGAAATATCGAGTTTCCGAAATACCAGCAAATATTTTTTCACCCAAACTTGATGATACTTGGTGGTAATGATCAGTACACAAATCCCACTTGGCTCACCAAATTTTGTTCTTCTCGGTTGAAGCGTACGTTTTCAGTAGGAGTTTTTATGTTTAGGTTTCACTCTGTTCTCTGCTATATAGATAGATGAATTTGGAACTCTAAATCCAACATGGTTTGTAGTAGCTCTTTGAAACTTGACAAAATAAAGGAGTTCTCAGTTTTGTCTCTATGGTTTGGTTCCTCTTCAAGTAGCCCTAGGCACAGACTGTGGAAAAGCAATTTCACTGAGAGCGTTTGCCAAGCTTCTAAGAAATTACGAGTTTCCGAAATACCAGCAAATATTTTTTCACCCAATCTTGATGATACTTGGTGGTAATGATCAGTACCCAAGTCCCACTTGGCTCAACAAATTTTGTTCTTCTAGGATGAAGCATTCGTCTACAGTAGCAGTTTTTATATTTATGTTTCCCTCTGTTCTCTCCTTTATAGATAGATGAATTTGGAACTCGAAATCCAGCATGGTTTGTAGTAGCTCTTTGAAACTTGACAAAATAAAGAACTTCTCTGTTTTGTCTCTATGGTTTGTTTCCTTTTCAAGTAGCCCTAGGAACAGACTGTGGAAAAGCACTTTCATTGAGATGGGTTGCCAAGCTTCTAAGAAATATCGAGTTTCCGAAATACCAGCATATATTTTTTTACCCAAACTTGATGATACTTGGTGGTAATGATCAGTACACAAATCCCACTTGGCTCACCAAATTTTGTTCTTCTAGGTTGAAGCTTTCGTCTACAGTAGCATTTTTTATATTTAGGTTTCCCTCTGTTCTCTCCTATATAGATAGATGAATTTGCAACTCTAAATACAACATGGTTTGTAGTAGCTCTTTTAAACTTGACAAAATAAAGGAGTTCTCAGTTTTGTCTCTATGGTTTGTTTCCTCTTAAAGTAGCTCTATTCACAGACTGTGGAAAGCACTTTCATTGAGAGGGGTTGCCAAGCTTCTAAGAAATAACGAGTTTCCGAAATACCAGCAAATATTTTTTCACCCAATCTTGATAATACTTGGTGGTAATGATCAGTACACAAGTCCCACTTGGCTCACCAAATTTTGTCTTCTATGTTGAAGCGTTCGTCGACAGTAGCAGTTTTTATATTTAGGTTTCACTCTGTTCTCTCCTATATAAATAGATGAATTTGGAACTCTAAATCCAACATGGTTTGTAGTAGCTCTTTGAAACTTGACAAAATAAAGGAGTTCTCAGATTTGTCTCTATAGTTTGTTTCCTGTCCAAGTAGCCATAGGCACAGACTGTGGAAAAGCACTTTCATTGAGATTGGTTGCCAATCTTCTAAGAAATAACGAGTTTCCGAAATACCAGCAAATATTTTTTCACCCAATCTTGATGATACTTGGTGGTAATGATCAGTACACAAATCCCACTTGGCTCACCAAATTTTGTTCTTCTAGGTTGAAACGTTCGTCTACAGTAGCAGTTTGTATATTTAGGTTTCCCTCTTTTCTCTCCTATATAGATAGATGAATTTGGAACTCTAAATCCAACATGGTTTTTAGTAGCTCTTTGAAACTTGACAAAATAAAGGAGTTCTCAGTTTTGTCTCTATGGTTTGTTTCCTCTTCAAGTAGCCCAAGGCACAGACTGTGGAAAAGCACTTGCATTGAGAGGGGTTGCCAAGCTTCTAAGAAATAACGAGTTTCCGAAATACCAGCAAATATTTTTTCACCCAATCTAGATGATACATGGTGGTAATGATCAGTACACAAGTCCAACTTGGCTCACCAAATTTTGTTCTTCTGGGTTTTAGCGTTCTTCTACAGTAGCAGTTTTTATATTTAGGTTTCCCTCTGTTCTCTCCTATATAGATAGATGAATTTGGAACTCTAAATCCAACATGGTTTGTAGTAGCTCTTTGAAACTTGACAAAATAAAGGAGTTCTCAGTTTTGTCTCTATGCTGTGTTTCCTCTTCAAGTAGCCCTAGGCACAGACTGTGGAAAAGCACTTTCACTGAGAGGGTTTGCCAAGCTTCTAAGAAATTACGAGTTTCCGAAATACCAGCAAATATTTTTTCACCCAATCTTGATGATACTTGGTGGTAATGATCAGTACCCAAATCCCACTTGCCTTACCAAATTTTGTTCTTCTAGGATGAAGCATTCGTCTACAGTAGCAGTTTTTATATTTCGTTCCCCTCTGTTCTTTCCTATATAGATAGATGAATTTGGAACTCTAAATCCAGCATGGTTTGTAGTAGCTCTTTGAAACTTGACAAAATAAAGAACTTCTCTGTATTGTCTCTATGGTTTGTTTCCTTTTCAAGTAGCCCTAGGAACAGACTGTGGAAAAGCACTTTCATTGAGATGGGTTGCCAAGTTTCTAAGAAATATCGAGTTTCCGAAATACCAGCAAATATTTTTTCACCCAAACTTGATGATACTTGGTGGTAATGATCAGTACAAAAATCCCACTTGGCTCACCAAATTTTGTTCTTCTAGGATGAAGCATTCGTCTACAGTAGCAGTTTTTATATTTAGGTTTCCCTCTGTTCTCTATTATATTGATAGATGAATTTGGAACTCTAAATCCAACAGGGTTTGTAGTAGCTCTTTGAAACTTGACAAAATAAAGGAGTTCTCCCATTTGTCTCTATGGTTTGTTTCCGCTTCAAGTAGCCCTAGGCACAGACTGTGGAAAAGCACTTTCATTGAGAGGGGTTGCCAAGCTTCTAAGAAATAACGAGTTTCCGAAATACAAGCAAATATTTTTTCACCCAATCTTGATGATACTTGGTGGTAATGATCAGTACACAAATCCAACTTGGCTTACCAAATTTTGTTCTTCTACGTTGAAGAGTTCGTCTAAAGTAGCAGTTTTTATATTTAGGTTTCCCTCTTTTTCTCATATATAGATAGATGAATTTGGAACTCTAAATCCAACATGGTTTGTAGTAGCTCTTTGAAACTTGACAAAACAAAGGAGTTCTCAGATTTTTCTTTATGATTTGTCTCCACTTCAAGTATCCCTAGGCACAAACTGTGGAAAAGCACTTTCATTGTGATGGGTTGCCAAGCTTCTAAGAAATAACGAGTTTCCGAAATACCAGCAAATATTTTTTCACCCAATCTTGATGATACTTGGTGGTAATGATCAGTACACAAATCCCACTTGGCTCACCAAATTTTGTTCTTCTAGGTTGAAGCGTTCTTCTACAGTAGCAGTTTTTATATTTAGGTTTCCCTCTGTTCTCTCCTATATAGATAGATGAATTTGGAACTCTAAATCCAACATGGTTTGTAGTAGCTCTTTGAAACTTGACAAAATAAATAAGTTCTCAGTTTTGTCTCTATTTTTTGTTTCTTCTTCAAGTAGCCCTATTCACAGACTGTGGAAAGCACTTTCATTGAGAGGGGTTGCCAAGCTTCTAAGAAATAACGAGTTTCCGAAATACCAGCAAATATTTTTTCACCCAATCTTGATAATACTTGGTGGTAATGATCAGTACACAAGTCCCACTTGGCTCACCAAATTTTGTTCTTCTATGTTGAAGCGTTCGTCGACAGTAGCAGTTTTTATATTTAGGTTTCACTCTGTTCTCTCCTATATAAATAGATGAATTTGTAACTCTAAATCCAACATGGTTTGTAGTACCTCTTTGAAACTTGACAAAATAAAGGAGTTCTCAGATTTGTCTCTATGGTTTGTTTCCTGTCCAAGTAGCCATAGGCACAGACTGTGGAAAAGCACTTTCATTGAGATTGGTTGCCAATCTTCTAAGAAATAACGACTTTCCGAAATACCAGCAAATATTTTTTCACCCAATCTTGATGATACTTGGTGGTAATGATCAGTACACAAATCCCACTTGGCTCACCAAATTTTGTTCTTCTAGGTTGAAACGTTCGTCTACAGTAGCAGTTTTTATATTTAGGTTTCCCTCTGTTCTCTCATATATAGATAGATGAATTTGGAACTCTAAATCCAACATGGTTTGTAGTAGCTCTTTGAAACTTGACAAAATAAAGGAGTTCTCAGATTTTTCTTTATGGTTTGTCTCCACTTCAAGTATCCCTAGGCACAAACTGTGGAAAAGCACTTTCATTGAGATGGGTTGCCAAGCTTCTAAGAAATAACGAGTTTCCGAAATACCAGCAAATATTTTTTCATCCAATATTGATGATACTTGGTGGTAATGATCGGTACACAAATCCCACTTAGCTCACCAAATTTTGTTCTTCTAGGTTGAATCGTTCATCTACAGTAGCAGTTTTTATATTTAGTTTTCCCTCTGTTCTCTCCTATATAGATAGATGACATTGGAACTCTAAATCCAACATGCTTTGTAGTAGCTCTTTGAAACTTGACAAAATAAAGGAGTTCTCAGTTTTGTCTTTATGTTTTGTTTCCTCTTCAAGTAGCCCTAGGCACAGACTGTGGAAAAGCACTTTCATTGAGAGGGGTTGCCAAGCTTCTAAGAAATAACGAGTTTCCGAAATACCAGCAAATATTTTTTCACCCAATCTTGATGATACTTGTTGCTAATTATCAGTACACAAATCCCACTCGGCTCACCAAATTTTGTTCTTCTAGAATGAAGCATTCGTCTACAGTAGCAGTTTTTATATTTCGTTCCCCTCTCTTCTCTCCTATATAGATAGATGAATTTGGAACTCTAAATCCAGCATGGTTTGTAGTAGCTCTTTGAAACTTGACAAAATAAAGGACTTCCCTGTTTTGTCTCTATGGTTTGTTTCCTCTTCAAGTAGCCCTAGGAACAGACAGTGGAAAAGCACTTTCATTGAGATGGGTTGCCAAGCTTCTAAGAAATATCGAGTTTCCGAAATACCAGCAAATATTTTTTCACCCAAACTTGATGATACTTGGTGGTAATGATCAGTACACATATCCCACTTGGCAAACCAATTTTTGTTCTTCTAGGTTGAAGCTTTCGTCTACAGTAGCATTTTTTATATTTAGGTTTCCCTCTGTTCTCTCCTATATAGATAGATGAATTTGGAACTCTAAATTCAACATGGTTTGTAGTAGCTCTTTTAAACTTGACAATATAAAAAAGTTCTCAGTTTTGTCTCTATCGTTTGTTTCCTCTTAAAGTAGCCCTAGGCACAGACTGTGGAAAGCACTTTCATTGAGAGAGGTTGCCAAGCTTCTACGAAATAACGAGTTTCCGAAATACCAGCAAATATTTTTTCACCCAATCTTGATAATACTTGGTGGTAATGATCAGTACACAAGTCCAACTTGGCTCACCAAATTTTGTTCTTCTGGGTTGAAGCGTTCTTCTACAGTAGCAGTTTTTATATTTAGGTTTCCCTCTGTTCTCTCCTATATAGATAGATGAATTTGGAACTCTAAATCCAACATGGTTTGTAGTAGCTCTTTGAAACTTGACAAATAAAGGAGTTCTCAGTTTTGTCTCTATGGTGTGTTTCCTCTTCAAGTAGCCCTAGGCACACACTGTGGAAAAGCACTTTCACTGAGAGGGTTTGCCAAGCTTCTAAGAAATTACGAGTTTCCGAAATACCAGCAAATATTTTTTCACCCAATCTTGATGATACTTGGTGGTAATGATCAGTACCCAAATCCCACTTGCCTCACTAAATTTTGTTCTTCTAGGATGAAGCATTGGTCTACAGTAGCAGTTTTTATATTTCGTTCCCCTCTGTTCTCTCCTATACAGATAGATGAATTTGGAACTCTAAATCCAGTATGGTTTGTAGTAGCTCTTTGAAACTTGACAAAATAAAGGAGTTCTCAGTTTTGTCTTTATGTTTTGATTCCTCTTCAAGTAGCCCAAGGCACAGACTGTGGAAAAGCACTTTCACTGAGAGGGTTGGTCAAGCTTCTAAAATTACGAGTTTCCGAAATACCAGCAAATATTTTTTCACCCAATCTTGATGATACTTGGTGGTAATGATCAGTAGGCAAATCCCACTTGGCTCACCAAATTTTGTTCTTCTAGGATGAAGCATTCGTCTACAGTAGCAGTTTTTGTATTTAGGTTCCCCTCTGTTCTCTCCTATATAGATAGATGGATTTGGAACTCTAAATCCAGCATGGTTTGTAGTAGCTCTTTGAAACTTGACAAAATAAAGAACTTCTCTGTTTTGTCTCTATGGTTTGTTTCCTTTTCAAGTAGCCCTAGGAACAGACTGTGGAAAAGCACTTTCATTGAGATGGGTTGCCAAGTTTCTAAGAAATATCGAGTTTCCGATATACCAGCAAATATTTTTTCACCCAAACTTGATGATACTTGGTGGTAATGATCAGTACAAAAATTCCACTTGATTCACCAAATTTTGTTCTTCTAGGATGAAGCATTCGTCTACAGTAGCAGTTTTTATATTTAGGTTTCCCTCTGTTCTCTATTATATTGATAGATGAATTTGGAACTCTAAATCCAACAGGGTTTGTAGTAGCTGTTTGAAACTTGACAAAATAAAGGAGTTCTCACATTTGTCTCTATGGTTTGTTTCCTCTTCAAGTAGCCCTAGGCACAGACTGTGGAAAAGCACTTTCATTGAGAGGGGTTGCCAAGCATCTAAGAAAAACGAGTTTCCGAAATACAAGCAAATATTTTTTCACCCAATCTTGATGATACTTGGTGGTAATGATCAGTACACAAATCCCACTTGGCTTACCAAATTTTGTTCTTATACGTTGAAGAGTTCGTCTACAGTAGCAGTTTTTATATTTAGGTTTCCCTCTGTTCTCTCATATACAGATAGATGAATTTGGAACTCTAAATCCAACATGGTTTGTAGTAGCTCTTTGAAACTTGACAAAATAAAGGAGTTCTCAGATTTTTCTTTATGGTTTGTCTCCACTTCAAGTATCCCTAGGCACAAACTGTGGAAAAGCACTTTCATTGAGATGGGTTGCCAAGCTTCTAAGAAATAACGAGTTTCCGAAATACCAGCAAATATTTTTTCACCCAATCTTGATGATACTTGGTGGTAATGATGAGTACACAAATCCCACTTGGCTCACCAAATTTTGTTCTTCTAGGTTGAAGCGTTCTTCTACAGTAGCAGTTTTTATATTTAGGTTTCCCTCTGTTCTCTCCTATATAGATAGATGAATTTGGAACTCTAAATCCAACATGGTTTGTAGTAGCTCCTTGAAACTTGACAAAATAAATAAGTTCTCAGTTTTGTCTCTATTTTTTGTTTCCTCTTCAAGTAGCCCTAGGCACATACTGTGGAAGAGCACTTTAATTGAGAGGGGTTGCCAAGCTTCTAAGAAATTACGAGTTTCCGAAATACCAGCAAATATTTTTTCACCCAATCTTGATGATACTTGGTGGTAATGATCAGTACACAAATCCCACTTGGCTCACCAAATTTTCTTCTTCTAGGTTGAAACGTTCGTCTACAGTAGCAGTTTGTATATTTAGGTTTCTCTTTGTTCTCTCCTATATAGATAGATGAATTTGGAAGTCTAAATCCAACATGGTTTGTAGTAGCTCTTTGAAACTTGTCAAATAAAGGGGTTCTCAGTTTTGTCTCTATGGTTTGTTTCCTCTTCAAGTAGCCCTAGGCATAGACTGTGGAAATGCACTTTCATTGAGAGGGGTTGCCAAGCTTCTAAGAAATTACGAGTTTCTGAAATACCAGCAAATATTTTTTCATCCAATATTGATGATACTTGGTGGTAATGATCGGTACACAAATCCCACTTAGCTCACCAATTTTTGTTCTTCTAGGTTGAATCGTTCATCTACAGTAGCAGTTTTTATATTTAGGTTTCCCTCTGTTCTCTCCTATATAGATAGATGACATTGGAACTCTAAATCCAACATGCTTTGTAGTAGCTCTTTGAAACTTGACAAAATAAAGGAGTTCTCAGTTTTGTCTTTATGTTTTGTTTCCTCTTCAAGTAGCCCTAGGCACAGACTGTGGAAAAGCACTTTCATTGAGAGGGGTTGCCAAGCTTCTAAGAAATAACGAGTTTCCGAAATACCAGCAAATATTTTTTAACCCAATCTTGATGATACTTGTTGCTAATTATCAGTACACAAATCCCACTCGGCTCACCAAATATTGTTCTTCTAGAATGAAGCATTCGTCTACAGTAGCAGTTTTTATATTTCGTTCCCCTCTCTTCTCTCCTATATAGATAGATGAATTTGGAACTCTAAATCCAGCATCTTTTGTAGTAGCTCTTTGAAACTTGACAAAATAAAGGACTTCCCTGTTTTGTCTCTATGGTTTGTTTCCTCTTCAAGTAGCCCTAGGAACAGACAGTGGAAAAGCACTTTCATTGAGATGGGTTGCCAAGCTTCTAAGAAATATCGAGTTTCCGAAATACCAGCAAATATTTTTTCACAAAAACTTGATGATACTTGGTGGTAATGATCAGTACACATATCCCACTTGGCTCACCAAATTTTGTTCTTCCAGGTTGAAGCTTTCGTCTACAGTAGCATTTTTTATATTTAGGTTTCCCTCTGTTCTCTCCTATATAGATAGATGAATTTGGAACTCTAAATTCAACATGGTTTGTAGTAGCTCTTTTAAACTTGACAATATAAAAAAGTTCTCAGTTTTGTCTCTATCGTTTGTTTCCTTTTAAAGTAGCCCTAGGCACAGACTGTGGAAAGCACTTTCATTGAGAGAGGTTGCCAAGCTTCTACGAAATAACGAGTTTCCGAAATACCAGCAAATATTTTTTCACCCAATCTTGATAATACTTGGTGGTAATGATCAGTACACAAGTCCAACTTGGCTCACCAAATTTTGTTCTTCTGGGTTGAAGCGTTCTTCTACAGTAGCAGTTTTTATATTTAGGTTTCCCTCTGTTCTCTCCTATATAGATAGATGAATTTGGAACTCTAAATCCAACTTGGTTTTTAGTAGCTCTTTGAAACTTGACAAAATAAAGGAGTTCTCAGTTTTGTCTCTATGCTGTGTTTCTTCTTCAAGTAGCCCTAGGCACAGACTGTGGAAAAGCACTTTCACTGAGAGGGTTTGCCAAGCTTCTAAGAAATTACGAGTTTCCGAAATACCAGCAAATATTTTTTCACCCAATCTTGATGATACTTGGTGGTAATGATCAGTACCCAAATCCCACTTGCCTTACCAAATTTTGTTCTTCTAGGATGAAGCATTCGTCTACAGTAGCAGTTTTTATATTTCGTTCCCCTCTGTTCTTTCCTATATAGATAGATGAATTTGGAACTCTAAATCCAGCATGGTTTGTAGTAGCTCTTTGAAACTTGACAAAATAAAGAACTTCTCTGTATTGTCTCTATGGTTTGTTTCCTTTTGAAGTAGCCCTAGGAACAGACTGTGGAAAAGCACTTTCATTGAGATGGGTTGCCAAGTTTCTAAGAAATATCGAGTTTCCGAAATACCAGCAAATATTTTTTCACCCAAACTTGATGATACTTGGTGGTAATGATCAGTACACAAATCCCACTTGGCTCACCAAATTTTGTTCTTCTCGGTTGAAGCGTACGTTTTCAGTAGGAGTTTTTATGTTTAGGTTTCACTCTGTTCTCTGCTATATAGATAGATGAATTTGGAACTCTAAATCCAACATGGTTTGTAGTAGCTCTTTGAAACTTGACAAAATAAAGGAGTTCTCAGTTTTGTCTCTATGGTTTGGTTCCTCTTCAAGTAGCCCTAGGCACAGACTGTGGAAAAGCAATTTCACTGAGAGCGTTTGCCTAGCTTCTAAGAAATTACGAGTTTCCGAAATACCAGCAAATATTTTTTCACCCAATCTTGATGATACTTGGTGGTAATGATCAGTACCCAAGTCCCACTTGGCTCAACAAATTTTGTTCTTCTAGGATGAAGCATTCGTCTACAGTAGCAGTTTTTATATTTATGTTTCCCTCTGTTCTCTCCTTTATAGATAGATGAATTTGGAACTCGAAATCCAGCATGGTTTGTAGTAGCTCTTTGAAACTTGACATAATAAAGAACTTCTCTGTTTTGTCTCTATGGTTTGTTTCCTTTTCAAGTAGCCCTAGGAACAGACTGTGGAAAAGCACTTTCATTGAGATGGGTTGCCAAGCTTCTAAGAAATATCGAGTTTCCGAAATACCAGCATATATTTTTTTACCCAAACTTGATGATACTTGGTGGTAATGATCAGTACACAAATCCCACTTGGCTCACCAAATTTTGTTCTTCTAGGTTGAAGCTTTCGTCTACAGTAGCATTTTTTATATTTAGGTTTCCCTCTGTTCTCTCCTATATAGATAGATGAATTTGCAACTCTAAATACAACATGGTTTGTAGTAGCTCTTTTAAACTTGACAAAATAAAGGAGTTCTCAGTTTTGTCTCTATGGTTTGTTTCCTCTTAAAGTAGCTCTATTCACAGACTGTGGAAAGCACTTTCATTGAGAGGGGTTGCCAAGCTTCTAAGAAATAACGAGTTTCCGAAATACCAGCAAATATTTTTTCACCCAATCTTGATAATACTTGGTGGTAATGATCAGTACACAAGTCCCACTTGGCTCACCAAATTTTGTCTTCTATGTTGAAGCGTTCGTCGACAGTAGCAGTTTTTATATTTAGGTTTCACTCTGTTCTCTCCTATATAAATAGATGAATTTGGAACTCTAAATCCAACATGGTTTGTAGTAGCTCTTTGAAACTTGACAAAATAAAGGAGTTCTCAGATTTGTCTCTATGGTTTGTTTCCTGTCCAAGTAGCCATAGGCACAGACTGTGGAAAAGCACTTTCATTGAGATTGGTTGCCAATCTTCTAAGAAATAACGAGTTTCCGAAATACCAGCAAATATTTTTTCACCCAATCTTGATGATACTTGGTGGTAATGATCAGTACACAAATCCCACTTGGCTCACCAAATTTTGTTCTTCTAGGTTGAAACGTTCGTCTACAGTAGCAGTTTGTATATTTAGGTTTCCCTCTTTTCTCTCCTATATAGATAGATGAATTTGGAACTCTAAATACAACATGGTTTGTAGTAGCTCTTTGAAACTTGACAAAATAAAGGAGTTCTCAGTTTTGTCTCTATGGTTTGTTTCCTCTTCAAGTAGCCCAAGGCACAGACTGTGGAAAAGCACTTGCATTGAGAGGGGTTGCCAAGCTTCTAAGAAATAACGAGTTTCCGAAATACCAGCAAATATTTTTTCACCCAATCTAGATGATACATGGTGGTAATGATCAGTACACAAGTCCAACTTGGCTCACCAAATTTTGTTCTTCTGGGTTGAAGCGTTCTTCTACAGTAGCAGTTTTTATATTTAGGTTTCCCTCTGTTCTCTCCTATATAGATAGATGAATTTGGAACTCTAAATCCAACATGGTTTGTAGTAGCTCTTTGAAACTTGACAAAATAAAGGAGTTCTCAGTTTTGTCTCTATGCTGTGTTTCCTCTTCAAGTAGCCCTAGGCACAGACTGTGGAAAAGCACTTTCACTGAGAGGGTTTGCCAAGCTTCTAAGAAATTACGAGTTTCCGAAATACCAGCAAATATTTTTTCACCCAATCTTGATGATACTTGGTGGTAATGATCAGTACCCAAATCCCACTTGCCTTACCAAATTTTGTTCTTCTAGGATGAAGCATTCGTCTACAGTAGCAGTTTTTATATTTCGTTCCCCTCTGTTCTTTCCTATATAGATAGATGAATTTGGAACTCTAAATCCAGCATGGTTTGTAGTAGCTCTTTGAAACTTGACAAAATAAAGAACTTCTCTGTATTGTCTCTATGGTTTGTTTCCTTTTCAAGTAGCCCTAGGAACAGACTGTGGAAAAGCACTTTCATTGAGATGGGTTGCCAAGTTTCTAAGAAATATCGAGTTTCCGAAATACCAGTAAATATTTTTTCACCCAAACTTGATGATACTTGGTGGTAATGATCAGTACAAAAATCCCACTTGGCTCACCAAATTTTGTTCTTCTAGGATGAAGCATTCGTCTACAGTAGCAGTTTTTATATTTAGGTTTCCCTCTGTTCTCTATTATATTGATAGATGAATTTGGAACTCTAAATCCAACAGGGTTTGTAGTAGCTCTTTGAAACTTGACAAAATAAAGGAGTTCTCACATTTGTCTCTATGGTTTGTTTCCGCTTCAAGTAGCCCTAGGCACAGACTGTGGAAAAGCACTTTCATTGAGAGGGGTTGCCAAGCTTCTAAGAAATAACGAGTTTCCGAAATACAAGCAAATATTTTTTCACCCAATCTTGATGATACTTGGTGGTAATGATCAGTACACAAATCCCACTTGGCATACCAAATTTTGTTCTTCTACGTTGAAGAGTTCGTCTACAGTAGCAGTTTTTATATTTAGGTTTCCCTCTTTTTGTCATATATAGATAGATGAATTTGGAACTCTAAATCCAACATGGTTTGTAGTAGCTCTTTGAAACTTGACAAAACAAAGGAGTTCTCAGATTTTTCTTTATGGTTTGTCTCCACTTCAAGTATCCCTAGGCACAAACTGTGGAAAAGCACTTTCATTGTGATGGGTTGCCAAGATTCTAAGAAATAACGAGTTTCCGAAATACCAGCAAATATTTTTTCACCCAATCTTGATGATACTTGGTGGTAATGATGAGTACACAAATCCCACTTGGCTCACCAAATTTTGTTCTTCTAGGTTGAAGCGTTCTTCTACAGTAGCAGTTTTTATATTTAGGTTTCCCTCTGTTCTCTCCTATATAGATAGATGAATTTGGAACTCTAAATCCAACATGGTTTGTAGTAGCTCTTTGAAACTTGACAAAATAAATAAGTTCTCAGTTTTGTCTCTATTTTTTGTTTCCTCTTCAAGTAGACCTATTCACAGACTGTGGAAAGCACTTTCATTGAGAGGGGTTGCCAAGCTTCTAAGAAATAACGAGTTTCCGAAATACCAGCAAATATTTTTTCACCCAATCTTGATAATACTTGGTGGTAATGATCAGTACACAAGTCCCACTTGGCTCACCAAATTTTGTTCTTCTATGTTGAAGCGTTCGTCGACAGTAGCAGTTTTTATATTTAGGTTTCACTCTGTTCTCTCTTATATAAATAGATGAATTTGGAACTCTAAATTTAACATGGTTTGTACTAGCTCTTTGAAACTTGACAAAATAAAGGAGTTCTCAGATTTGTCTCTATGGTTTGTTTCCTGTCCAAGTAGCCATAGGCACAGACTGTGGAAAAGCACTTTCATTGAGATTGGTTGCCAATCTTCTAAGAAATAACGAGTTTCCGAAATACCAGCAAATATTTTTTCACCCAATCTTGATGATACTTGGTGGTAATGATCAGTACACAAATCCCACTTGGCTCACCAAATTTTGTTCTTCTAGGTTGAAACGTTCGTCTACAGTAGCAGTTTGTATATTTAGGTTTCCCTCTTTTCTCTCCTATATAGATAGATGAATTTGGAACTCTAAATCCAACATGGTTTGTAGTAGCTCTTTGAAACTTGACAAAATAAAGGAGTTCTCAGTTTTGTCTCTATGGTTTGTTTCCTCTTCAAGTAGCCCAAGGCACAGACTGTGGAAAAGCACTTGCATTGAGAGGGGTTGCCAAGCTTCTAAGAAATAACGAGTTTCCGAAATACAGCAAATATTTTTTCACCCAATCTAGATGATACATGGTGGTAATGATCAGTACACAAGTCCAACTTGGCTCAACAAAATTTTGTTCTTCTGGGTTGAAGCGTTCTTCTACAGTAGCAGTTTTTATATTTAGGTTTCCCTCTGTTCTCTCCTATATACATAGATGAATTTGGAACTCTAAATCCAACATGGTTTGTAGTAGCTCTTTGAAACTTGACAAAATAAAGGAGTTCTCAGTTTTGTCTCTATGCTGTGTTTCCTCTTCAAGTAGCCCTAGGCACAGACTGTGGAAAAGCACTTTCACTGAGAGGGTTTGCCAAGCTTCTAAGAAATTACGAGTTTCCGAAATACCAGCAAATATTTTTTCACCCAATCTTGATGATACTTGGTGGTAATGATCAGTACCCAAATCCCACTTGCCTTACCAAATTTTGTTCTTCTAGGATGAAGCATTCGTCTACAGTAGCAGTTTTTATATTTCGTTCCCCTCTGTTCTTTCCTATATAGATAGATGAATTTGGAACTCTAAATCCAACATGGTTTGTAGTAGCTCTTTGAAACTTGACAAAATAAATAAGTTCTCAGTTTTTTCTCTATTTTTTGTTTCCTCTTCAAGTAGCCCTAGGCACATACTGTGGAAGAGCACTTTAATTGAGAGGGGTTGCCAAGCTTCTAAGAAATTACGAGTTTCCGAAATACCAGCAAATATTTTTTCACACAATCTTGATGATACTTGGTGGTAATGATCAGTACACAAATCCCACTTGGCTCACCAAATTTTCTTCTTCTAGGTTGAAACGTTCGTCTACAGTAGCAGCTTGTATATTTAGGTTTCTCTTTGTTCTCTCCTATATAGATAGATGAATTTGGAAGTCTAAATCCAACATGGTTTGTAGTAGCTCTTTGAAACTTGACAAATAAAGGAGTTCTCAGTTTTGTCTCTATGGTTTGTTTCCTCTTCAAGTAGCCCTAGGCATAGACTGTGGAAATGCACTTTCATTGAGAGGGGTTGCCAAGCTTCTAAGAAATTATGAGTTTCCGAAATACCAGCAAATATTTTTTCATCCAATATTGATGATACTTGGTGGTAATGATCGGTAAACAAATCCCACTTAGCTCACCAAATTTTGTTCTTCTAGGTTGAAGCGTTCGTCTACAGTAGCAGTTTTTATATTTAGGTTTCCCTCTGTTCTCTCCTATATAGATAGATGACATTGGAACTCTAAATCCAACATGCTTTGTAGTAGCTCTTTGAAACTTGACAAAATAAAGGAGTTCTCAGTTTTGTCTTTATGTTTTGTTTCCTCTTCAAGTAGCCCTAGGCACAGACTGTGGAAAAGCACTTTCATTGAGAGGGGTTGCCAAGCTTCTAAGAAATAACGAGTTTCCGAAATACCAGCAAATATTTTTTCACCCAATCTTGATGATACTTGTTGCTAATTATCAGTACACAAATCCCACTCGGCTCACCAAATTTTGTTCTTCTAGAATGAAGCATTCGTCTACAGTAGCAGTTTTTATATTTCGTTCCCCTCTCCTCTCTCCTATATAGATAGATGAATTTGGAACTCTAAATCCAGCATGGTTTGTAGTAGCTCTTTGAAACTTGACAAAATAAAGGACTTCCCTGTTTTGTCTCTATGGTTTGTTTCCTCTTCAAGTAGCCCTAGGAACAGACTGTGGAAAAGCACTTTCATTGAGATGGGTTGCCAAGCTTCTAAGAAATAACGAGTTTCCGAATACCAGCAAATATTTTTTCACCCAATCTTGATGATACATGGTGGTAATGATCAGTACACAAATCCCACTTGGCTCACCAAATTTTGTTCTTCTCTGTTGAAGCGTACGTTTTCAGTAGCAGTTTTTATGTTTAGGTTTCACTCTGTTCTCTGCTATATAGATAGATGAATTTGGAACTCTAAATCCAACATGGTTTGTAGTAGCTCTTTGAAACTTGACAAAATAAAGGAGTTCTCAGTTTTGTCTCTATGGTTTGGTTCCTCTTCAAGTAGCCCTTGGCACAGACTGTGGAAAAGCAATTTCCCTGAGAGCGTTTGCCAAGCTTCTGAGAAATTACGAGTTTCCGAAATACCAGCAAATATTTTTTCACCCAATCTTGATGATACTTGGTGATAATGATCAGTACCCAAGTCCCACTTGGCTCAACAAATTTTGTTCTTCTAGGATGAAGCATTCGTCTACAGTAGCAGTTTTTATATTTAGGTATCCCTCTGTTCTCTCCTTTATAGATAGATGAATTTGGAACTCGAAATCCAGCATGGTTTGTAGTAGCTCTTTGAAACTTGACAAAATAAAGAACTTCTCTGTTTTGTCTCTATGGTTTGTTTCCTTTTCAAGTAGCCCTAGGAACAGACTGTGGAAAAGCACTTTCATTGAGATGGGTTGCCAAGCTTCTAAGAAATATCGAGTTTCCGAAATACCAGCATATATTTTTTTACCCAAACTTGATGATAATTGGTGATAATGATCAGTACACAAATACCACTTGGCTCACCAAATTTTGTTCTTCTAGGTTGAAGCTTTCGTCTACAGTAGCATTTTTTATATTTAGGTTTCCCTCTGTTCTCTCCTATATAGATAGATGAATTTGCAACTCTAAATACAACATGGTTTGTAGTAGCTCTTTTAAACTTGACAAAATAAAGGAGTTCTCAGTTTTGTCTCTATGGTTTGTTTCCTCTTAAAGTAGCTCTATTCACAGACTGTGGAAAGCACTTTCATTGAGAGGGGTTGCCAAGCTTCTAAGAAATAACGAGTTTCCGAAATACCAGCAAATATTTTTTCACCCAATCTTGATAATACTTGGTGGTAATGATCAGTACACAAGTCCCACATGGCTCACCAAATTTTGTTCTTCTATGTTGAAGCGTTCGTCGACAGTAGCAGTTTTTATATTTAGGTTTCACTCTGTTCTCTCCTATATAAATAGATGAATTTGGAACTCTAAATCCAACATGGTTTGTAGTAGCTCTTTGAAACTTGACAAAATAAAGGAGTTCTCAGATTTGTCTCTATGGTTTGTTTCCTGTCCAAGTAGCCCTAGGCACAGACTGTGGAAAAGCACTTTCATTGAGATTGGTTGCCAATCTTCTAAGAAATAACGAGTTTCCGAAATACAAGCAAATATTTTTTCACCCAATCTTGATGATACTTGGTGGTAATGATCAGTACACAAATCCCACTTGGCTCACGAAATTTTGTTCTTCTAGTTTGAAGCTTTCGTCTACAGTACCAGTTTTTATATTTAGGTTTCCCTATTTTCTCTCCTATATTGATAGATGAATTTGGAACTCTAAATTCAACATGGTTTGTAGTACCTCTTTGAAACTTGACAAAATAAAGGAGTTCTCAGTTTTGTCTCTATGGTTTGTTTACTCTTCAAGTAGCCCTAGTCACAGACGGTGGAAAGCACTTTCATTGAGATGGGTTGTCAAGTTTATAAGAAATAACAAGTTTCCGAAATACCAGCAAATATTTTTTAACCCAATCTTGATGATACTTGGTGGTAATGATCAGTACACAAATCATACTTGGCTCACCAAATTTTGTTCTTCTAGGTTGAAACGTTCGTCTACCGTAGCAGTTTGTATATTTAGGTTTCCCTCTGTTCTCTCCTATATAGATAGATGAATTTGGAACTCTAAATCCAACATGGTTTGTAGTAGCTCTTTGAAACTTGACAAAATAAAGGAGTTCTCAGTTTTGTCTCTATGGTTTGTTTCCTCTTCAAGTAGCCCTAGGAACAGACTGTGCAAAAGCACTTGCATTGAGAGGGGTTGCCAAGCTTCTAAGAAATAACGAGTTTCCGAAATACCAGCAAATATTTTTTCACCCAATCTAGATGATACATGGTGGTAATGATCAGTACACAAATCCCACTTGGCTCAAAAAATTTTGTTCTTCTAGGTTGAAGCGTTCTTCTACAGTAGCAGTTTTTATATTTAGGTTTCCCTCTATTCTCTCCTATATAGATAGATGAATTTGGAACTCTAAATCCAACATGGTTTGTAGTAGCTCTTTGAAACTTTAAAAAGTAAAGGAGTTCTCAGTTTTGTCTCTATGGTTTGGTTCCTCTTCAAGTAGCCCTAGGCACAGACTGTGGAAAAGCACTTTCACTTAGAGGGTTTGCCAAGCTTCTAAGAAATTACGAGTTTCCGAAATACCAGCAAATATTTTTTCACCCAATCTTGATGATGCTTGGTGGTAATGATCAGTACCCAAATCCCACTTGGCTCACCAAATTTTGTTCTTCTAGAATGAAGCATTCGTCTACAGTAGCAGTTTTTATATTTCGTTCCCCTCTCTTCTCTCCTACATAGATAGATGAATTTGGAACTCTAAATCCAGCATGGTTTGTAGTAGCTCTTGAAACTTGACAAAATAAAGAACTTCCCTGTTTTGTCTCTATGGTTTGTTTCCTCTTCAAGTAGCCCTAGGAACAGACAGTGGAAAAGCACTTTCATTGAGATGGGTTGCCAAGCTTCTAAGAAATATCGAGTTTCCAAAATACCAGCAAATATTTTTCACCCAAACTTGATGATACTTGGTGGTAATGATCAGTACACATATCCCACTTGGCTCACCAAATTTGTTCTTCTAGGTTGAAGCTTTCGTCTACAGTAGCATTTTTTATATTTAGGTTTCCCTCTGTTCTCTCCTATATAGATAGATGAATTTGGAACTCTAAATCCAACATGGTTTGTAGTAGCTCTTTGAAACTTGACAAAATAAAGGAGTTCTCAGTTTTGTCTCTATGCTGTGTTTCCTCTTCAAGGTAGCCCTAGGCACAGACTGTGGAAAAGCACTTTCACTGAGAGGGTTTGCCAAGCTTCTAAGAAATTACGAGTTTCCGAAATACCAGCAAATATTTTTTCACCCAATCTTGATGATACTTGGTGGTAATGATCAGTACCCAAATCCCACTTGCCTTACCAAATTTTGTTCTTCTAGGATGAAGCATTCGTCTACAGTAGCAGTTTTTATATTTCGTTCCCCTCTGTTCTTTCCTATATAGATAGATGAATTTGGAACTCTAAATCCAGCATGGTTTGTAGTAGCTCTTTGAAACTTGACAAAAATAAAGAACTTCTCTGTATTGTCTCTATGGTTTGTTTCCTTTTCAAGTAGCCCTAAGAACAGACTGTGGAAAAGCACTTTCATTGAGATGGGTTGCCAAGTTTCTAAGAAATATCGAGTTTCCGAAATAACAGCAAATATTTTTTCACCCAAACTTGATGATACTTGGTGGTAATGATCAGTACAAAAATCCCACTTGGGCTCACCAAATTTTGTTCTTCTAGGATGAAGCATTCGTCTACAGTAGCAATTTTTATATTTAGGTTTCCCTCTGTTCTCTAATATATTGATAGATGAATTTGGAACTCTAAATCCAACAGGGTTTGTAGTAGCTCTTTGAAACTTGACAAAATAAAGGATTCTCACATTTGTCTCTATGTTTGTTTCCTCTTCAAGTAGCCCTAGGCACAGACTGTGGAAAAGCACTTTCATTGAGAGGGGTTGCCAAGCTTCTAAGAAATAACGAGTTTCCAAAATACAAGCAAATATTTTTTCACCCAATCTTGATGATACTTGGTGGTAATGATCAGTACACAAATCCCACTTGGCTTACCAAATTTTGTTCTTCTACGTTGAAGAGTTCGTCTACAGTAGCAGTTTTTATATTTAGGTTTCCCTCTTTTTCTCTATATAGATAGATGAATTTGGAACTCTAAATCCAACATGGTTTGTAGTAGCTCTTTGAAACTTGACAAAATAAAGGAGTTCTCAGATTTTTCTTTATGGTTTGTCTCCACTTCAATTATCCCTAGGCACAAACTGTGGAAAAGCACTTTCATTGTGATGGGTTGCCAAGCTTCTAAGAAATAACGAGTTCCGAAATACAGCAAATATTTTTTCACCCAAACTTGATGATACTTGGTGGAAATGATCTGTACACAAATCCCACTTGGGTCACCAAATTTTGTTCTTCTACGTGAAGCGTTCTTCTACAGTAGCTGTTTTTATATTTAGGTTTCCCTCTGTTCTCTCCTATATAGATAGATGAATTTGGAACTCTAAATCCAACATGGTTTGTAGTAGCTCTTTGAAACTTGACAAAATAAATAAGTTCTCAGTTTTGTCTCTATGGTTTGTTTCCTCTTCAAGTAGCCCTAGGCACATACTGTGGAAGAGCAGTTTCATTGAGAGGGGGTTGCCAAGCTTCTAAGAAATTACGAGTGTCCGAAATACCAGCAAATATTTTTTCACCCAATCTTGATGATACTTGGTGGTAATGATCAGTACACAAATCCCACTTGGCTCACCAAATTTTCTTCTTCTAGGTTGAAACAGTTCGTCTACAGTAGCAGTTTGTATATTTAGGTTTCTCTTTGTTCTCTCCTATATAGATAGATGAATTTGGAACTCTAAATCCAACATGGTTTGTAGTAGCTCTTTGAAACTTGACAAATAAAGGAGTTCTCAGTTTTGTCTCTATGGTTTATTTCCTCTTCAAGTAGCCCTAGGCATAGACTGTGGAAATGCACTTTCATTGAGAGGGGTTGCCCAAGCTTCTAAGAAATTATGAGTCCGAAATACCAGCAAATATTTTTTCATCCAATCTTGATGATACTTGGTGGTAATGATCGGTACACAAATCCCACTTAGCTCACCAAATTTTGTTCTTCTAGGTTGAAGCGTTCGTCTACAGTAGCAGTTTTTATATTTAGGTTTCACACTGTTCTCTCATATATAGACAGATGAATTAGGAACTCTAAATCCAACAGGGTTTATAGTAGCTCTTTGAAACTTGACAAAATAAAGGAGTTCTCAGTTTTCTCTCTATGGTTTGTTTCCTCTTCAAGTAGCCCTAGGCACAGAATGTGGAAAAGCACTTTCATTTAGAGGGGTTGCCAAGCTTCTAAGAAATAACGAGTTTCCGAAATAACAGCAAATATTTTCTCACCCAATCTTGATGATACTTGGTGGTCATGATCAGTACACAAATCCCACTTGGCTCACCAAATTTTGTTCTTCTAGGTTGAAGCGTTCGTCTACAGTAGCAGTTTTTATATTTAGGTTTCACTCTGTTCTCTCCTATATAGATAGATGAATTTGGAACTCTAAATCCAACATGGTTTGTAGTAGCTCTTTGAAACTTGACAAAATAAAGGAGTTCTCAGTTTTGTCTCTATGGTTTGTTTCCTCTTCAAGTAGCCCTAGGAACAGACTGTGGAAAAGCACTTGCATTGAGAGGGGTTGCCAAGCTTCTAAGAAATAACGAGTTTCCGAAATACCAGCAAATATTTTTTCACCCAATCTAGATGATACATGGTGGTAATGATCAGTACACAAATCCCACTTGGCTCAAAAAATTTTGTTCTTCTAGGTTGAAGCGTTCTTCTACAGTAGCAGTTTTTATATTTAGGTTTCCCTCTATTCTCTCCTATATAGATAGATGAATTTGGAACTCTAAATCCAACATGGTTTGTAGTAGCTCTTTGAAACTTTAAAAAGTAAAGGAGTTCTCAGTATTGTCTCTATGGTTTGGTTCCTCTTCAAGTAGCCCCAGGCACAGACTGTGGAAAAGCACTTTCATTGAGAGAGGTTGCCAAGCTTCTACGAAATAACGAGTTTCCGAAATACCAGCAAATATTTTTTCACCCAATCTTGATGATACTTGGTGGTAATGATCAGTACCCAAATCCCACTTGGCTCACCAAATTTTGTTCTTCTAGAATGAAGCATTCGTCTACAGTAGCAGTTTTTATATTTCGTTCCCCTCTCTTCTCTCCTACATAGATAGATGAATTTGGAACTCTAAATCCAGCATGGTTTGTAGTAGCTCTTTGAAACTTGACAAAATAAAGAACTTCCCTGTTTTGTCTCTATGGTTTGTTTCCTCTTCAAGTAGCCCTAGGAACAGACAGTGGAAAAGCACTTTCATTGAGATGGGTTGCCAAGCTTCTAAGAAATATCGAGTTTCCGAAATACCAGCAAATATTTTTTCACCCAAACTTGATGATACTTGGTGGTAATGATCAGTACACATATCCCACTTGGCTCACCAAATTTGTTCTTCTAGGTTGAAGCTTTCGTCTACAGTAGCATTTTTTATATTTAGGTTTCACTCTGTTCTCTCCTATATAGATAGATGAATTTGGAACTCTAAATCCAACATGGTTTGTAGTAGCTCTTTGAAACTTGACAATATAAAGGAGTTCTCATTTTTGTCTCTATGGTTTGTTTCCTCTTAAAGTAGCCCTAGGCACAGACTGTGGAAAGCACTTTCATTGAGAGAGGTTGCCAAGCTTCTACGAAATAACGAGTTTCCGAAATACCAGCAAATATTTTTTCACCCAATCTTGATAATACTTGGTGGTAATGATCAGTACACAAGTCCAACTTGGCTCACCAAATTTTGTTCTTCTGGGTTGAAGCGTTCTTCTACAGTAGCAGTTTTTATATTTAGGTTTCCCTCTGTTCTCTCCTATATAGATAGATGAATTTGGAACTCTAAATCCAACATGGTTTGTAGTAGCTCTTTGAAACTTGACAAAATAAAGGAGTTCTCAGTTTTGTCTCTATGCTGTGTTTCCTCTTCAAGTAGCCCTAGGCACAGACTGTGGAAAAGCACTTTCACTGAGAGGGTTTGCCAAGCTTCTAAGAAATTACGAGTTTCCGAAATACCAGCAAATATTTTTTCACCCAATCTTGATGATACTTGGTGGTAATGATCAGTACCCAAATCCCACTTGCCTTACCAAATTTTGTTCTTCTAGGATGAAGCATTCCTCTACAGTAGCAGTTTTAATATTTCGTTCCAGTCTGTTCTTTCCTATATAGATAGATGAATTTGGAACTCTAAATCCAGCATGGTTTGTAGTAGCTCTTTGAAACTTGACAAAATAAAGAACTTCTCTGTATTGTCTCTATGGTTTGTTTCCTTTTCAAGTAGCCCTAAGAACAGACTGTGGAAAAGCACTTTCATTGAGATGGGTTGCCACGTTTCTAAGAAATATCGAGTTTCCGAAATAACAGCAAATATTTTTTCACCCAAACTTGATGATACTTGGTGGTAATGATCAGTACAAAAATCCCACTTCTCTCACCAAATTTTGTTCTTCTAGGATGAAGCATTCGTCTACAGTAGCAATTTTTATATTTAGGTTTCCCTCTGTTCTCTATTATATTGATAGATGAATTTGGAACTCTAAATCCAACAGGGTTTGCAGTAGCTCTTTGAAACTTGACAAAATAAAGGAGTTCTCACATTTGTCTCTATGGTTTGTTTCCTCTTCAAGTAGCCCTATTCACAGACTGTGGAAAAGCACTTTCATTGAGAGGGGTTGCCAAGCTTCTAAGAAATAACGAGTTTCCGAAATACAAGCAAATATTTTTTCACCCAATCTTGATGATACTTGGTGGTAATGATCAGTACACAAATCCCACTTGGCTTACCAAATTTTGTTCTTCTACGTTGAAGAGTTCGTCTACAGTAGCAGTTTTTATATTTAGGGTTCCCTCTTTTTCTCATATATAGATAGATGAATTTGGAACTCTAAATCCAACATGGTTTGTAGTAGCTCTTTGAAACTTGACAAAATAAAGGAGTTCTCAGATTTTTCTTTATGGTTTGTCTCCACTTCAAGTATCCCAAGGCACAAACTGTGGAAAAGCACTTTCATTGTGATGGGTTGCCAAGCTTCTAAGAAATAACGAGTTTCCGAAATACCAGCAAATATTTTTTCACCCAAACTTGATGATACTTGGTGGAAATGATCTGTACACAAATCCCACTTGGGACACCAAATTTTGTTCTTCTACGTTGAAGCGTTCTTCTACAGTAGCAGTTTTTATATTTAGGTTTCCCTCTGTTCTCTCCTATATAGATAGATGAATTTGGAACTCTAAATCCAACATGGTTTGTAGTAGCTCTTTGAAACTTGACAAAATAAATAAGTTCTCAGTTTTGTCTCTATGGTTTGTTTCCTCTTCAAGTAGCCCTAGGCACATACTGTGGAAGAGCAGTTTCATTGAGAGGGGTTGCCAAGCTTCTAAGAAATTACGAGTGTCCGAAATACCAGCAAATATTTTTTCACCCAATCTTGATGATACTTGGTGGTAATGATCAGTACACAAATCCCACTTGGCTCACCAAATTTTCTTCTTCTAGGTTGAAACGTTCGTCTACAGTAGCAGTTTGTATATTTAGGTTTCTCTTTGTTCTCTCCTATATAGATAGATGAATTTGGAACTCTAAATCCAACATGGTTTGTAGTAGCTCTTTGAAACTTGACAAATAAAGGAGTTCTCAGTTTTGTCTCTATGGTTTATTTCCTCTTCAAGTAGCCCTAGGCATAGACTGTGGAAATGCACTTTCATTGAGAGGGGTTGCCAAGCTTCTAAGAAATTATGAGTTTCCGAAATACCAGCAAATATTTTTTCATCCAATCTTGATGATACTTGGTGGTAATGATCGGTACACAAATCCCACTTTGCTCACCAAATTTTGTTCTTCTAGGTTGAAGCGTTCGTCTACAGTAGCAGTTTTTATATTTAGGTTTCCCTCTGTTCTCTCCTATATAGATAGATGACATTGGAACTCTAAATCCAACATGCTTTGTAGTAGCTCTTTGAAACTTGACAAAATAAAGGAGTTCTCAGATTTGTCTCTATGGTTTGTTTCCTCTTCAAGTAGCCCTAGGCACAGACTGTGGAAAAGCACTTTCATTGAGAGGGGTTGCCAAGCTTCTAAGAAATTACGAGTTTCCGAAATACCAGCAAATATTTTTTCACCCAATCTTGATGATACTTGGTGGTAATGATCAGTACACAAATCCCACTTGGCTCACGAAATTTTGTTCTTCGAGTTTGAAGCTTTCGTCTACAGTAGCAGTTTTTATATTTAGGTTTCCCTCTGTTCTCTCCTATATAGATAGATGAATTTGGAACTCTAAATTCAACATGGTTTGTAGTAGCTCTTTGGAACTTGACAAAATAAAGGAGTTCTCAGTTTTGTCTCTATGGTTTGTTTCCTCTTCAAGTAGCCCTAGGCACAGACTGTGGAAAGCACTTTCATTGAGTGGGGTTGCCAAGCTTCTACGAAATAACGAGTTTCCGAAATACCAGCCAATATTTTTTCACCCAATCTTGATAACACTTGGTGGTAATGATCAGTACACAAATCCCACTTGGCTCACCAAATTTTGTTCTTCTAGGTTGAAACGTTCGTGTACAGTAGCAGTTTTTATATTTAGGTTTCCCTCTGTTATCTGCTATATAGATAGATGAATTTGGAACTCTAAATCCAACATGGTTTGTAGTAGCCGTTTGAAACTTGACAAAATAAAGGTGTTCTCAGTTTTGTCGCTATGGTTTGTTTTTCTCTTCAAGTAGCCCCAGGCACAGACTGTGGAAAAGCACTTTCATTGAGAGGGGTTGCCATGCTTCTAAGAAATAACGAGTTTCCGAAATACCAGCAAATATTTCTTCACCCAATCTTGATGATACTTGTTGGTAATGATCAGTACAGAAATCCCACTTGGCTCACCAAATTTTGTTCTTCTAGTTTGAAGCTTTCATCTACAGTAGCACTTTTTATATTTAGGTTTCCCTCTGTTCTCTCCTATATAGATAGATGAATTTGGAACTCTAAATCCAACATGGTTTGTAGTAGCTCTTTGAAACTTGACAAAATAAAGGAGTTCTTAGTTTTGTCTCTATGTTTTGTTTCCTCTTCAAGTAGCCGTAGGCACAGACTGTGGAAAAGCACTTTCATTGAGAGGGGTTGCCAAGCTTCTAAGAAATAACGAGTTTCCGAAATACCAGCAAAAATTTTTTCAACCAATCTTGATGATACTTGGTGGTAATGATCAGTACACAAATCCCACTTGGCTCACGAAATTTTGTTCTTCGAGTTTGAAGCTTTCGTCTACAGTAGCAGTTTTTATATTTAGGTTTCCCTCTGTTCTCTCCTATATAGATAGATGAATTTGGAACTCTAAATTCAACATGGTTTGTAGTATCTCTTTGGAACTTGACAAAATAAAGGAGTTCTCAGTTTTGTCTCTATGGTTTGTTTCCTCTTCAAGTAGCCCTAGGCACAGACTGTGGAAAGCACTTTCATTGAGTGGGGTTGCCAAGCTTCTACGAAATAACGAGTTTCCGAAATACCAGCCAATATTTTTTCACCCAATCTTGATAACACTTGGTGGTAATGATCAGTACACAAATCCCACTTGGCTCACCAAATTTTGTTCTTCTAGGTTGAAACGTTCGTGTACAGTAGCAGTTTTTATATTTAGGTTTCCCTCTGTTATCTGCTATATAGATAGATGAATTTGGAACTCTAAATCCAACATGGTTTGTAGTAGCCGTTTGAAACTTGACAAAATAAAGGTGTTCTCAGTTTTGTCGCTATGGTTTGTTTTTCTCTTCAAGTAGCCCCAGGCACAGACTGTGGAAAAGCACTTTCATTGAGAGGGGTTGCCATGCTTCTAAGAAATAACGAGTTTCCGAAATACCAGCAAATATTTCTTCACCCAATCTTGATGATACTTGTTGGTAATGATCAGTACAGAAATCCCACTTGGCTCACCAAATTTTGTTCTTCTAGTTTGAAGCTTTCATCTACAGTAGCACTTTTTATATTTAGGTTTCCCTCTGTTCTCTCCTATATAGATAGATGAATTTGGAACTCTAAATCCAACATGGTTTGTAGTAGCTCTTTGAAACTTGACAAAATAAAGGAGTTCTTAGTTTTGTCTCTATGTTTTGTTTCCTCTTCAAGTAGCCGTAGGCACAGACTGTGGAAAAGCACTTTCATTGAGAGGGGTTGCCAAGCTTCTAAGAAATAACGAGTTTCCGAAATACCAGCAAAAATTTTTTCAACCAATCTTGATGATACTTGGTGGTAATGATCAGTATACAGATCCCACTTGGCTCACCAAATTTTGTTCTTCTAGGTTGAAGCGTTCGTCTACAGTAGCAGTTTTTATATTAGGTTTCACGCTGTTCTCTCATATATAGATAGATAAATTTGGAAAACTAAATCCAACATGGTTTGTAGTAGCTCTTTGGAACTTGACAAAATAAAGGTTTTCTCAATTTTGTCTCTATGGTTTGTTTCCTCTTCAAGTAGCTTTAGGCACAGACTGTGGAAAAGCACTTTCACTGAGCGTGGTTGCCAATTTCTAAGAAATTACAAGTTTCCGAAACACCAGCAAATATTTTTTCACCCAATCTTGATGATACTAGGTGGTAATGATCAGTACACAAATCCCACTTGGCTCACCAAATTTTGTTCTTCTAGGTTGAAGCGTTCGTTTACAGTAGCAGTTTTTATATTTACGTTTCTCTCTGTTCTCTCCTAAATAGATAGATGAATTTGGAACTCTAAATCCAACATGGATAGTAGTAGCTCTTTGAAACTTGACAAAATAAAGGAGTTCTCAGTTTTCTCTCTATGGTTTGTTTCCTCTTCAAGTAGCCTAGGCACAGAATGTGGAAAAGCACTTTCATTTAGTGGGGTTGCCAAGATTCTAAGAAATAACGATTTTCCGAAATACCAGCAAATATTTTTTCACCCAATCTTGATGATACTTGGTGGTAATGATCAGTACACAAATCCCACTTGGCTCACCAAATTTTGTTCCTCTAGGTTGAAGCGTTCGTCTACAGTAGCAATTTTTATATTTAGGTTTCACTCTGTTCTCTCATATATAGATAGATGAATATGGAACACTAAATCCAACATGGTTTGTAGTAGCTCTTTGGAACTTGAGAAAATAAAGGTTTTCTCAATTTTGTCTCTATGGTTTGTTTCCTCTTCAAGTAGCCCTAGGCACAGACTGTGGAAAAGCACTTTCACGGAACGTGGTTGCCAATTTCTAAGAAATTACAAGTTTCCGAAACACCTGCAAATATTTTTTCACCCAATCTTGATGATACTAGGTGGTAATGATCAGTACACAAATTCCACTTGGCTCACCAAATTTTGTTCTTCTAGGTTGAAGCGTTGGTTTACAGTAGCAGTTTTTATATTTAGGATTCTCTCTGTTCTCGCCTATATAGATAGATGAATTTGGAAATCTAAATCCAACATGGATAGTAGTAGCTCTTTGAAACTTGACAAAATAAAGGAGTTCTCAGTTTTGTCTCTATGGTTTGTTTCCTCTTCAAGTAGCCCTAGGCACAGACTGTGGAAAAGCACTTTCATTGAGAGTGGTTGCCAAGCTTCTAAGAAATTACAAGTTTCCGAAACACCAGCAAATCTTTTTTCACCCAATCTTGATGATACTTGGTGGTAATGATCAGTACACAAATCCCACTTGGCTCACCAAATTTTGTTCTTCTAGGTTGAAACGTTCGTCTACAATAGCAGTTTTTATATTTAGGTTTCCCTCTGTTCTCTCCTGTATAGATAGATGAATTTGGAACTCTAAATCCAACATGGTTTGTAGTAGCTCTTTGAATCTTGACAAAATAAAGGAGTTCTCAGTTTTGTCTCTATGGTTTGTCTCCTCTTCAAGTAGCCCTAGGCACAGACTGTGGAAAAGCACTTTCATTGAGAGGGGTTGCCAAGCTTCTAAGAAATTACGAGTTTCCGAAATACCAGCAAATATTTTTTCACCCAATCTTGATGATACTTGGTGGTAATGATCAGTACACAAATCCCACTTGGCTCACCAAATTTTGTTCTTCTAGGTTGAAGCGTTCGTCTACAGTAGCAGTTTTTATATTTAGGTTTCACACTGTTCTCTCATATACAGATAGATGAATTAGGAACTCTAAATCCAACAGGGTTTATAGTAGCTCTTTGAAACTTGACAAAATAAAGGAGTTCTCAGTTTTCTCTCTATGGTTTGTTTCCTCTTCAAGTAGCCCTGGGCACAGAATGTGGAAAAGCACTTCATTTAGAGGGGTTGCCAAGCTTCTAAGAAATAACGAGTTTCCGAAATAACAGCAAATATTTCTCACACCAATCTTGATGATACTTGGTGGTCATGATCAGTACACAAATTCCCACTTGGCTCACCAAATTTTGTTCTTCTAGATTGAAGCGTTCGTCTACAGTAGCAGTTTTTATATTTAGGTTTCACTCTGTTCTCTCATATATAGATAGATGAAATTTGGAACTCTAAATCCAACATGGTTTGTAGTAGCTCTTTGAAACTTGACAAAATAAAGGAGTTCTCAGTTTTGTCTCTATGGTTTGTTTCATCTTCAAGTAGCCCTGGGCACAGACTGTGGAAAGCACTTTCATTGAGATGGGTTGCCAAGCTTCTAAGAAATAACGAGTTTCCGAAATACCAGCAAATATTTTTTCACCCAATCTTGATGATACTTGGTGCTAATGATCAGTACACAAATCCCACTTGGCTCACCAAATTTTGTTCTTCTAGGTTGAAGCGTTCGTGTACAGTAGCAGTTTTTTATATTTAGGTTTCCCTCTGTTCTCTCCTATACAGATAGATGAATTTGGAACTCTAAATCCAACATGGTTTGTAGTAGCACTTTGAAACTTGACAAAATTAATGAGTCTCAGTTTTGTCTCTATGGTTGTTTCTGTTCATGTAGCCCTAGGCAACAGACTGTGGAAAAGCACTTTCACTGAGCGTGGTTGCCAATTTCTAAGAAATTACAATTTTCCGAAATACCAGCAATATTTTTCACCCAATCTTGAGGATACTTGGTGGTAATGATCAGTACCCAAATCCCACTTGCCTCACCAAATTTTGTTCTTCTAGGTTGAAGCATTGGTCTACAGTAGCAGTTTTTATATTTCTTTCCCCTCTGTTCTCTCCTATATAGATAGATGAATTTGGAACTCTAAATCCAGTATGGTTTGTAGTAGCTCTTTGAAACTTGACAAAATAAAGGTGTTCTCAGTTTTGTCGCTATGGTTGTTTCCTCTTCAAGTAGCCCCAGGCACAGACTGTGGAAAAGCACTTTCATTGAGAGGGGTTCCCAAGCTTCTAAGAAATAACGAGTTTCCGAAATACCAGCAAATATTTTTTCACCCAATCTTGATGATACTTGGTGGTCATGATCAGTACACAAATCCCACTTGGCTCACCAAATTTTGTTCTTCTCGGTTGAAGCGTTCGTCTACAGTAGCAGTTTTTATATTTAGGTTTCACTCTGTTCTCTCATATATAGATAGATGAATTTGGAACACTAAATCCAACATGGTTTGTAGTAGCTCTTTGAAACTTGACAAAATAAAGGTTTTCTCAGTTTTGTCTCTATGGTTTGTGTCCTCTTCAAGTAGCCCTAGGCACACACTGTGGAAAAGCACTTTCACTGAGAGGGGTTGCCATGCTTCTAAGAAATAACGAGTTTCCGTACTACCAGCAAATATTTTTTCACCCAATCTTGATGATACTTGTTGGTAATGATCAGTACAGAAATCCACTTGGCTCACCAAATTTTGTTCTTCTAGTTTGAAGCTTTCATCTACACTAGCACTTTTTATATTTAGGTTTTCCCTCTGTTCTCTCCTGTATAGATAGATGAATTTGGAACTCTAAATCCAACATGGTTTGTAGTAGCTCTTTGAAACTTGACAAAATAAAGGAGTTCTTAGTTTTGTCTCTATGTTTGGTTTCCTCTTCAAGTAGCCGTAGGCACAGACTGTGGAAAGCACTTTCATTGAGATGGGTTGCCAAGCTTCTAAGAAATAACGAGATTCCGAAATATCAGCAAATATTTTTTCACCCAATCTTGATGATACTTGGTGGTAATGATCAGTACACAAATCCCACTTGGCTCACAAAATTTTGTTCTTTTAGGTTGAAGCGTTCGTCTACAGTAGCAGTTTTTATATTTAGGTTTCACTCTGAACTCTCATATATAGATAGATGAATTTGGAACTCTAAATCCAACATGGTTTGTAGTAGCTCTTTGAAACTTGACAAAATAAAGGAGTTCTCAATTTTGTTTCTATGGTTTGTTTTTCTCTTCATGTAGCCCTAGGCATAGACTGTGGAAAAGCACTTTCATTGAGATGGGTATCCAAGCTTCTAAGAAATTACAAGTTTTCGAAATACCAGCAAATATTTTTTCACCCAATCTTGATGATACTTGGTGGTAATGATCAGTACACAAATCCCTCTTGGCTCACCAAATTTTGTTCTTCTAGTTTGAAGCTTTCATCTGCAGTAGCACTTTTTATATTTAGGTTTCCCTCTGTTCTCTCCTCTATAGATAGTTGAATTTGGAACTCTAAATCCAACATGGATTGTAGTAGCTCTTTGAAACTTGAAAAAATAAAGGGAGTTCTCAGTTTTGTCTCTATGGTTTGTTTCCTCTTCAATAGCCCTAAGCACAGACTGTGGAAAAGCACTTTCATTGAGAGGGGTTGCCAAGCTTCTAAGAAATAACGAGTTTCCGAAATACCAGCAAAAATTTTTTCAACCAATCTTGATGATACTTGGTGGTAATGATCAGTATACAGATCCCACTTGGCTCACCAAATTTTGTTCTTCTAGGTTGAAGCGTTCGTCTACAGTAGCAGTTTTTATATTTAGGTTTCACTCTGTTCTCTCATATGTAGATAGATGAATTAGGAACTCTAAATCCAACATGGTTTGTAGTAGCTCTTTGGAGCTTGACAATATAAAGGTTTTCTCAATTTTGTCTCTATGTTTTGTTTCCTCTTCAAGTAGCTTTAGGCACAGACTGTGGAAAAGCACTTTCACTGAGCGTGGTTGCCAATTTCTAAGAAATTACAAGTTTCCGAAACACCAGCAAATATTTTTTCACCCAATCCTTGATGATACTAGGTGATAATGATCAGTACACAAATCCCACTTGGCTCACCAAATTTTGTTCTTCTAGGTTGAAGCGTTCGTTTACAGTAGCAGTTTTTATATTTACGTTTCTCTCTGTTCTCTCCTATACAGATAGATGAATTTGGAACTCTAATCCAACATGGATAGTAGTAGCTCTTTGAAACTTGACAAAATAAAGGAGTTCTCAGTTTTCTCTCTATGGTTTGTTTCCTCTTCAAGTAGCCCTATGCACAGAATGTGGAAAAGCACTTTCATTTAGTGGGGTTGCCAAGCTTCTAAGAAATAACGATTTTCCGAAATACCAGCAAATATTTTTTCACCCAATCTTGATGATACTTGGTGGTAATGATCAGTACACAAATCCCACTTGGCTCACCAAATTTTGTTCCTCTAGGTTGAAGCGTTCGTCTACAGTAGCAATTTTTATATTTAGGTTTCACTCTGTTCTCTCATATATAGATAGATGAATATGGAACACTAAATCCAACATGGTTTGTAGTAGCTCTTTGGAACTTGACAAAATAAAGGTTTTCTCAATTTTGTCTCTATGGTTTGTTTCCTCTTCAAGTAGCCCTAGGCACAGACTGTGGAAAAGCACTTTCACGGAACGTGGTTGCCAATTTCTAAGAAATTACAAGTTTCCGAAACACCTGCAAATATTTTTTCACCCAATCTTGATGATACTTGGTGGTAATGATCAGTACACAAATCCCACTTGGCTCACAAAATTTTGTTCTTCTAGGTTGAAGCGTTCGTCTACAGTAGCAGTTTTTATATTTAGGTTTCACTCTGTTCTCTCATATATAGATAGATGAATTTGGAACTCTAAATCCCACATGGTTTGTAGTAGCTCTTTGAAACTTGACAAAATAAAGGATTTCTCAATTTTGTTTCTATGGTTTGTTTCCTCTTCATGTAGCCCTAGGCACAGACTGTGGAAAAGCACTTTCATTGAGAGGGGTATCCAAGCTTCTAAGAAATTACAGGTTTTCGAAATACCAGCAAATATTTTTTCACCCAATCTTGATGATACTTGGTGGTAATGATCAGTACAAAAATCCCTCTTGGCTCACTAAATTTTGTTCTTCTAGGTTGAAGCGTTCTTCTACAGTAGCAGTTTTTATATTTAGGTTTCCCTCTGTTCTCTCCTCTATAGATAGATGAATTTGGAACTCTAAATCCAACATGGATTGTAGTAGCTCTTTGAAACTTGACAAAATAAAGGAGTTCTCAGTTTTGTCTCTATGGTTTGTCTCCTCTTCAAGTAGCCCTAGGCACAGACTGTGGAAAAGCACTTTCATTGAGAGGGGTTGCCAAGCTTCTAAGAAATAACGAGTTTCCGAAATACCAGCAAAAATTTTTTCTACCAATCTTGATGATACTTGGTGGTAATGATCAGTATACAGATCCCACTTGGCTCACCAAATTTTGTTCTTCTAGGTTGAAGCGTTCGTCTACAGTAGCAGTTTTTATATTTAGGTTTCACACTGTTCTCTCATATATAGATAGATGAATTAGGAACTCTATATCCAACAGGGTTTATAGTAGCTCTTTGAAACTTGACAAAATAAAGGAGTTCTCAGTTTTCTCTCTATGGTTTGTTTCCTCTTCAAGTAGCCCTAGGCACAGAATGTGGAAAAGCACTTTCATTGAGAGGGGTTGCCAAGCTTCTAAGAAATAACGAGTTTCCGAAATAACAGCAAATATTTTCTCACCCAATCTTGATGATACTTGGTGGTCATGATCAGTACACAAATCCCACTTGGCTCACCAAATTTTGTTCTTCTAGGTTGAAGCGTTCGTCTACAGTAGCAGTTTTTATATTTAGGTTTCACTCTGTTCTCTCATATATAGATAGATGAATTTGGAACACTAAATCCAACATGGTTTGTAGTAGCTCTTTGGAACTTGACAAAATAAAGGTTTTCTCAATTTTGTCTCTATGGTTTGTTTCCTCTTCAAGTAGCCCTAGGCACAGACTGTGGAAAAGCACTTTCACTGAGCGTGGTTGCCAATTTCTAAGAAATTACAAGTTTCCGAAATACCAGCAATATTTTTTCACCCAATCTTGAGGATACTTGGTGGTAATGATCAGTACCCAAATCCCACTTGCCTCACCAAATTTTGTTCTTCTAGGTTGAAGCATTGGTCTACAGTAGCAGTTTTTATATTTCGTTCCCCTCTGTTCTCTCCTATATAGATAGATGAATTTGGAACTCTAAATCCAGTATGGTTTGTAGTAGCTCTTTGAAACTTGACAAAATAAAGGTGTTCTCAGTTTTGTCGCTATGGTTTGTTTCCTCTTCAAGTAGCCCCAGGCACAGACTGTGGAAAAGCACTTTCATTGAGAGGGGTTCCCAAGCTTCTAAGAAATAACGAGTTTCCGAAATACCAGCAAATATTTTTTCACCCAATCTTGATGATACTTGGTGGTCATGATCAGTACACAAATCCCACTTGGCTCACCAAATTTTGTTCTTCTAGGTTGAAGCGTTCGTCTACAGTAGCAGTTTTTATATTTAGGTTTCACTCTGTTCTCTCATATATAGATAGATGAATTTGGAACACTAAATCCAACATGGTTTGTAGTAGCTCTTTGAAACTTGACAAAATAAAGGTTTTCTCAGTTTTGTCTCTATGGTTTGTGTCCTCTTCAAGTAGCCCTAGGCACACACTGTGGAAAAGCACTTTCACTGAGAGGGGTTGCCATGCTTCTAAGAAATAACGAGTTTCCGTAATACCAGCAAATATTTTTTCACCCAATCTTGATGATACTTGTTGGTAATGATCAGTACAGAAATCCCACTTGGCTCACCAAATTTTGTTCTTCTAGTTTGAAGCTTTCATCTACACTAGCACTTTTTATATTTAGGTTTCCCTCTGTTCTCTCCTGTATAGATAGATGAATTTGGAACTCTAAATCCAACATGGTTTGTAGTAGCTCTTTGAAACTTGACAAAATAAAGGAGTTCTTAGTTTTGTCTCTATGTTTTGTTTCCTCTTCAAGTAGCCGTAGGCACAGACTGTGGAAAGCACTTTCATTGAGATGGGTTGCCAAGCTTCTAAGAAATAACGAGCTTCCGAAATATCAGCAAATATTTTTTCACCCAATCTTGATGATAATTGGTGGTAATGATCAGTACACAAATCCCACTTGGCTCACAAAATTTTGTTCTTTTAGGTTGAAGCGTTCGTCTACAGTAGCAGTTTTTATATTTAGGTTTCACTCTGTTCTCTCATATATAGATAGATGAATTTGGAACTCTAAATCCAACATGGTTTGTAGTAGCTCTTTGAAACTTGACAAAATAAAGGAGTTCTCAATTTTGTTTCTATGGTTTGTTTTCTCTTCAGGTAGCCCTAGGCACAGACTGTGGAAAAGCACTTTCATTGAGAGGGGTATCCAAGCTTCTAAGAAATTACAAGTTTTCGAAATACCAGCAAATATTTTTTCACCCAATCTTGATGATACTTGGTGGTAATGATCAGTACACAAATCCCTCTTGGCTCACTAAATTTTGTTCTTCTAGTTTGAAGCTTTCATCTGCAGTAGCACTTTTTATATTTAGGTTTCCCTCTGTTCTCTCCTCTATAGATAGATGAATTTGGAACTCTAAATCCAACATGGATTGTAGTAGCTTTTTGAAACTTGAAAAAATAAAGGAGTTCTCAGTTTTGTCTCTATGGTTTGTTTCCTCTTCAAGTAGCCCTAAGCACAGACTGTGGAAAAGCACTTTCATTGAGAGGGGTTGCCAAGCTTCTAAGAAATAACGAGTTTCCGAAATGCCAGCAAAAATTTTTTCAACCAATCTTGATGATACTTGGTGGTAATGATCAGTATACAGATCCCACTTGGCTCACCAAATTTTGTTCTTCTAGGTTGAAGCGTTCGTCTACAGTAGCAGTTTTTATATTTAGGTTTCACTCTGTTCTCTCATATATAGATAGATGAATTAGGAACTCTAAATCCAACATGGTTTGTAGTAGCTCTTTGGAACTTGACAAAATAAAGGTTTTCTCAATTTTGTCTCTATGGTTTGTTTCCTGTTCAAGTAGCTTTAGGCACAGACTGTGGAAAAGCACTTTCACTGAGCGTGCTTGCCAATTTCTAAGAAATTACAAGTTTCCGTAACACCAGCAAATATTTTTTCACCCAATCTTGATGATACTAGGTGATAATGATCAGTACACAAATCCCACATGGCTCACCAAATTTTGTTCTTCTAGGTTGAAGCGTTCGTTTACAGTAGCAGTTTTTATATTTACGTTTCTCTCTGTTCTCTCCTATACAGATAGATGAATTTGGAACTCTAAATCCAACATGGATAGTAGTAGCTCTTTGAAACTTGACAAAATAAAGGAGTTCTCAGTTTTCTCTCTATGGTTTGTTTCCTCTTCAAGTAGCCCTAGGCACAGAATGTGGAAAAGCACTTTCATTTAGTGGGGTTGCCAAGCTTCTAAGAAATAACGATTTTCCGAAATACCAGCAAATATTTTTTCACCCAATCTTGATGATACTTGGTGGTAATGATCAGTACACAAATCCCACTTGGCTCACCAAATTTTGTTCCTCTAGGTTGAAGCGTTCGTCTACAGTAGCAATTTTTATATTTAGGTTTCACTCTGTTCTCTCATATATAGATAGATGAATATGGAACACTAAATCCAACATGGTTTGTAGTAGCTCTTTGGAACTTGACAAAATAAAGGTTTTCTCAATTTTGTCTCTATGGTTTGTTTCCTCTTCAAGTAGCCCTAGGCACAGACTGTGGAAAAGCACTTTCACGGAACGTGGTTGCCAATTTCTAAGAAATTACAAGTTTCCGAAACACCTGCAAATATTTTTTCACCCAATCTTGATGATACTAGGTGGTAATGATCAGTACACAAATCCCACTTGGCTCACCAAATTTTGTTCTTCTAGGTTGAAGCGTTGGTTTACAGTAGCAGTTTTTATATTTAGGTTTCTCTCTGTTCTTGCCTATATAGATAGATGAATTTGGAACTCTAAATCCAACATGGATAGTAGTAGCTCTTTGAAACTTGACAAAATAAAGGAGTTCTCAGTTTTGTCTCTATGGTTTGTTTCCTCTTCAAGTAGCCCTAGGCACAGACTGTGGAAAAGCACTTTCATTGAGAGTGGTTGCCAAGCTTCTAAGAAATTACAAGTTTCCGAAACACCAGCAAATATTTTTTCACCCAATCTTGATGATACTTGGTGGTAATGATCAGTACACAAATCCCACTTGGCTCACCAAATTTTGTTCTTCTAGGTTGAAGCGTTCGTTTACAGTAGCAGTTTTTATATTTACGTTTCTCTCTGTTCTCTCCTATACAGATAGATGAATTTGGAACTCTAAATCCAACATGGATAGTAGTAGCTCTTTGAAACTTGACAAAATAAAGGAGTTCTCAGTTTTCTCTCTATGGTTTGTTTCCTCTTCAAGTAGCCCTAGGCACAGAATGTGGAAAAGCACTTTCATTTAGTGGGGTTGCCAAGCTTCTAAGAAATAACGATTTTCCGAAATACCAGCAAATATTTTTTCACCCAATCTTGATGATACTTGGTGGTAATGATCAGTACACAAATCCCACTTGGCTCACCAAATTTTGTTCCTCTAGGTTGAAGCGTTCGTCTACAGTAGCAATTTTTATATTTAGGTTTCACTCTGTTCTCTCATATATAGATAGATGAATATGGAACACTAAATCCAACATGGTTTGTAGTAGCTCTTTGGAACTTGACAAAATAAAGGTTTTCTCAATTTTGTCTCTATGGTTTGTTTCCTCTTCAAGTAGCCCTAGGCACAGACTGTGGAAAAGCACTTTCACGGAACGTGGTTGCCAATTTCTAAGAAATTACAAGTTTCCGAAACACCTGCAAATATTTTTTCACCCAATCTTGATGATACTAGGTGGTAATGATCAGTACACAAATCCCACTTGGCTCACCAAATTTTGTTCTTCTAGGTTGAAGCGTTGGTTTACAGTAGCAGTTTTTACATTTAGGTTTCTCTCTGTTCTCGCCTATATAGATAGATGAATTTGGAACTCTAAATCCAACATGGATAGTAGTAGCTCTTTGAAACTTGACAAAATAAAGGAGTTCTCAGTTTTGTCTCTATGGTTTGTTTCCTCTTCAAGTAGCCCTAGGCACAGACTGTGGAGAAGCACTTTCATTGAGAGTGGTTGCCAAGCTTCTAAGAAATTACAAGTTTCCGAAACACCAGCAAATATTTTTTCACCCAATCTTGATGATACTTGGTGGTAATGATCAGTACACAAATCCCACTTGGCTCACCAAATTTTGTTCTTCTAGGTTGAAACGTTCGTCTACAATAGCAGTTTTTATATTTAGGTTTCCCTCTGTTCTCTCCTGTATAGATAGATGAATTTGGAACTCTAAATCCAACATGGTTTGTAGTAGCTCTTTGAATCTTGACAAAATAAAGGAGTTCTCAGTTTTGTCTCTATGGTTTGTTCCCTCTTCAAGTAGCCCTAGGCACAGACTGTGGAAAAGCACTTTCATTGAGAGGGGTTGCCAAGCTTCTAAGAAATAACGAGTTTCCGAAATACCAGCAAATATTTTTTCACCCAATCTTGATGATACTTGGTGGTAATGATCAGTACACAAATCCCACTTGGCTCACAAAATTTTGTTCTTCTAGGTTGAAGCGTTCGTCTACAGTAGCAGTTTTTATATTTAGGTTTCACTCTGTTCTCTCATATATAGATAGATGAATATGGAACACTAAATCCAACATGGTTTGTAGTAGCTCTTTGGAACTTGACAAAATAAAGGTTTTCTCAATTTTGTCTCTATGGTTTGTTTCCTCTTCAAGTAGCCCTAGGCACAGACTCTGGAAAACCACTTTCACTGAACGTGGTTGCCAATTTCTAAGAAATTACAAGTTTCCGAAACACCAGCAAATATTTTTTCACCCAATCTTGATGATACTAGGTGGTAATGATCAGTACACAAATCCCACTTGGCTCACCAAATTTTGTTCTTCTAGGTTGAAGCGTTCGTTTACAGTAGCAGTTTTTATATTTAGGTTTCTCTCTGTTCTCTCCTGTATAGATAGATGAATTTGGAACTCTAAATCCAACATGGATAGTAGTAGCTCTATGAAACTTGACAAAATAAAGGAGTTCTCAGTTTTCTCTCTATGGTTTGTTTCCTCTTCAAGTAGCCCTAGGCAGAGACTGTGGAAAAGCACTTTCATTGAGAGTGGTTGCCAAGCTTCTAAGAAATTACAAGTTTCCGAAACACCAGCAAATATTTTTTCACCCAATCTTGATGATACTTGGTGGTAATGATCAGTACACAAATCCCACTTGGCTCACCAAATTTTGTTCTTCTAGGTTGAAACGTTCGTCTACAATAGCAGTTTTTATATTTAGGTTTCCCTCTGTTATCTCCTGTATAGATAGATGAATTTGGAACTCTAAATCCAACATGGTTTGTAGTAGCTCTTTGAATCTTGACAAAATAAAGGAGTTCTCAGTTTTGTCTCTATGGTTTGTTCCCTCTTCAAGTAGCCCTAGGCACAGACTGTGGAAAAGCACTTTCATTGACAGGGGTTGCCAAGCTTCTAAGAAATAACGAGTTTCCAAAATACCAGCAAATATTTTTTCACCCAATCTTGATGATACTTGGTGGTAATGATCAGTACACAAATCCCACTTGGCTCACCAAATTTTGTTCTTCTAGTTTGAAGCGTTCGTCTACAGTAGCAGTTTTTATATTTAGGTTTCACTCTGTTCTCTCATATATAGATGGATGAATTTGGAACTCTAAATCCAACATGGTTTGTAGTAGCTCTTTGAAACTTGACAAAATAAAGGAGTTCTCAATTTTGTTTCTATGGTTTGTTTCCTCTTCATGTAGCCCTAGGCACAGACTGTGGAAAAGCACTTTCATTGAGAGGGGTATCCAAGCTTCTAAGAAATTACAAGTTTTCGAAATACCAGCATATATTTTTTCACCCAATCTTGATGATACTTGGTGGTAATGATCAGTACACAAATCCCTCTTGGCTCACTAAATTTTGTTCTTCTAGGTTGAAGCGTTCTTCTACAGTAGCAGTTTTTATATTTAGGTTTCCCTCTGTTCTCTCCTCTATAGATAGATGAATTTGGAACTCTAAATCCAACATGGATTGTAGTAGCTCTTTGAAACTTGACAAAATAAAGGAGTTCTCAGTTTTGTCTCTATGGTTTGTTTCCTCTTCAAGTAGCCCTAGGCACAGACTGTGGAAAAGCACTTTCATTGACAGGGGTTGCCAAGCTTCTAAGAAATAACGAGTTTCCAAAATACCAGCAAATATTTTTTCACCCAATCTTGATGATACTTGGTGGTAATGATCAGTACACAAATCCCACTTGGCTCACCAAATTTTGTTCTTCTAGTTTGAAGCGTTCGTCTACAGTAGCAGTTTTTATATTTAGGTTTCACTCTGTTCTCTCATATATAGATGGATGAATTTGGAACTCTAAATCCAACATGGTTTGTAGTAGCTCTTTGAAACTTGACAAAATAAAGGAGTTCTCAATTTTGTTTCTATGGTTTGTTTCCTCTTCATGTAGCCCTAGGCACAGACTGTGGAAAAGCACTTTCATTGAGAGGGGTATCCAAGCTTCTAAGAAATTACAAGTTTTCGAAATACCAGCATATATTTTTTCACCCAATCTTGATGATACTTGGTGGTAATGATCAGTACACAAATCCCTCTTGGCTCACTAAATTTTGTTCTTCTAGGTTGAAGCGTTCTTCTACAGTAGCAGTTTTTATATTTAGGTTTCCCTCTGTTCTCTCCTCTATAGATAGATGAATTTGGAACTCTAAATCCAACATGGATTGTAGTAGCTCTTTGAAACTTGACAAAATAAAGGAGTTCTCAGTTTTGTCTCTATGGTTTGTTTCCTCTTCAAGTAGCCCTAGGCACAGACTGTGGAAAAGCACTTTCATTGAGAGGGGTTGCCAAGCTTCTAAGAAACAACGAGTTTCCGAAATACCAGCAAAAATTTTTTCAACCAATCTTGATGATACTTGGTGGTAATGATCAGTATACAGATCCCACTTGGCTCACCAAATTTTGTTCTTCTAGGTTGAAGCGTTCGTCTACAGTAGCAGTTTTTATATTTACGTTTCACTCTGTTCTCTCATATATAGATAGATGAATTTGGAACTCTAAATCCAACATGGTTTGTAGTAGCTCTTTGAAACTTGACAAAATAAAGGAGTTCTCAGTTTTGTCCCTATGGTTTGATTCCTCTTCAAGTAGCCCTAGGCACAGACTGTGGAAAAGCACTTTCATTGAGAGAGGTTGCCAAGCTGCTAAGATATTACGAATTTCCGAAATACCAGCAAATATTTTTTCACCCAATCTTGATGATACTTGGTGGTAAGGATCAGTACAGAAATCCCACTTGGCTCACCAAATTTTGTTCTACTACGTTGAAGCGTTCGTCTACAGTAGCAGTTTTTATATTTAGGTTTTCCTCTGTTCTCTCCTTTATAGATAGATGAATTTGAACTCTAAATCCAACATGGTTTGTAGTAGCTCTTTGAAACTTGACAAAATAAAGGAGTTCTCAGTTTTGTCTCAATGGTTTGTTTCCTCCTCAAGTAGCCCTAGGCGCAGACTGTGGAAAAGCACTTTCATTGAGAGTGGTTGCCAAGCTTCTATGAAATTACAAGTTTCCGAAATACCAGCAAATATTTTTTCACCCAATCTTGATGATACTTGGTGGTAATGATCAGTACACAAATCCCACTTGGCTCACCAAATTTTGTTCTTCTAGTTTGAAGCTTTCGTCTACAGTATCAGTTTTTATATTTAGGTTTCCCTCTGTTCTCTCCTATATAGATAGATGAATTTGGAACTCTAAATCCAACATGGTTTGTAGTAGCTCTTTGAAACTTCACAAAATAAAGGAGTTCTGAGTTTTGTCTCTGTGGTTTGTTTCCTCTTCAAGTAGCCCTAGGCACAGACTGTGGAAAAGCACTTTCATTGAGAGGGGTTGCCAAGCTTCTAAGAAATGACGAGTTTCCGAAATACCAGCAAATATTTTTTCACCCAATCTTGATGATAATTGGGGGTAATGATGAGTACACAAGTCCCACTTGGCTCACCAAATTTTGTTCTTCTAGGTTGAAGCGTTCGTCTATAGTAGCAGTTTTTATATTTACGTTTCCCTCTGTTCTCTCCTATATAGATAGATGAATTTGGAACTCTAAATCCAACATGGTTTGTAGTAGCTCTTTGAAACTTCACAAAATAAAGGAATTCTGAGTTTTATCTCTGTGGTTTGTTTCCTCTTCAAGTAGCCCTAGGCACAGACTGTGGAAAACCACTTTCATTGAGAGGGGTTGCCACGCTTCTAAGAAATAACGGGTTTCCGAAATACCAGCAAATATTTTTTCACCCAATCTCGATGATACTTGGTGGTAATGATCAGTACACAAATCCCACTTGGCTCACCAAATTTTGCTCTTCTACGTTGAAGCGTTCGTCTACAGTAGCAGTTTTTATATTTAGGTTTCCCTCTGTTCTCTCCTTTATAGATAGATGAATTTGGAACTCTAAATCAAAGATGGTTTGTAGTAGCTCTTTGAAACTTGACAAAACAAAGGAGTTTTCAGTTTTGTCTCAATGGTTTGTTTCCTCCTCAAGTAGCCCTAGGCGAAGACTGTGGAAAAGCACTTTCATTGAGAGTGGTTGCCAAGCTTCTATGAAATTACAAGTTTCCGAAATACCAGCAAATATTTTTTCACCCAATCTTGATGATACATGGTGGTAATGATCAGTACACAAATCCCACTTGGCTCACCAAATTTTGTTCTTCTAGTTTGAAGCTTTCGTCTACAGTATCAGTTTTTATATTTAGGTTCCCCTGTGTTCTCTCCTATATAGATAGATGAATTTGGAACTCTAAATCCAACATGGTTTGTAGTAGCTCTTTGAAACTTCACAAAATAAAGGAGTTCTCAGTTTTGTTTCTATGGTTTGTTTCCTCTTCAATAAGCCCTAGGCACAGACTGTGGAAAAGCACTTTCATTGAGAGGGGTTGCCAAGCTTCTAAGAAATAACGAGTTTCCGAAATACCAGCAAATATTTTTTCACCCAATCTTGATGATACTTGTTGCTAATGATCAGAACACAAATCCCACTTGGCTCACCAAATTTTGTTCTTCTAAGTTGAAGCGTTCCTCTACAGTAGCAGTTTTTATATTTAGGTTTCTCTCTGTTCTCTCCTATATAGATACATGAATTTGGAATTCTAATTCCAACATGGATTGTAGTAGCTCTTTGAAACTTGACAAAATAAAGGAGTTCTCAGTTTTGTCTCTATGGTTTGTTTTGTCTTCAAGTAGCCCAAGGCACAGACTGTGGAAGCACTTTCATTGAGATGGGTTGCCAAGCTTCTAAGAAATAACGAGTTTCCGAAATACCAGCAAATATTTTTTGACCCAATCTTGATGATACTTGGTGGTAATGATCAGTACAGAAATCCCAATTTGCTCACCAAATTTTGTTCTTCTAGGTTGAAGCATTCGTCTACAGTAGCAGTTTTTATATTTAGGTTTCCCTCTGTTCTCTCCTATATAGATAGATGAATTTGGAACTCTAAATCCAACATGGTTTGTAGTAGCTCTTTGAAACTTGACAAAATAAAGGAGTTCTCAGTTTTTTCTCTATGGTTTGTTTCCTCTTCAAGTAGCCGTAGTCACAGACTGAGGAAAAGCACTTTCATTGAGAGGGGTTGCCAAGCTTCTAAGAAATTACGAGTTTCCGAAATACCAGCAAATATTTTTTCACCCAATCTTGATGATACTTGTTGCTAATGATCAGTTCACAAATCCCACTTGACTCACCAAATTTTGCTCTTCTATGTTGAAGCGTTCGTCTACAGTAGCAGTTTTTATATCTAGGTTACCCTCTGTTCTCTCGTATATAGATATATGAATTTGGAACTCTAAATCCAACATGGTTTGTAGTAGCCCTTTGAAACTTGACAAAATAAAGGAGTTGTCAGTTTTGTTTCTATGGTTTGTTTCCTCTTCAAGTAGCCCTAGGCACAGACTGTGGAAAAGCACTTTCATTGGGAGGGGTTGTCAACTTCTAAGAAATAACGGGTTTCCGAAATACCAGCAAATATTTTTTCACCCAGTCTTGATGATACTTGGTGGTAATGATCAGTACACCAATCCCACGTGGCTCACCAAATTTTGTTCTTCTAGGTTGAAGCGTTCGTCTACAGTAGCAGTTTTTATATTTAGGTTTCCCTCTGTTCTCTCCTTTATAGATAGATGAATTTGGAACTATAAATCCAACATGGTTTGTAGTAGCTCTTTGAAACTTGAAAAATAAAGGAATTCTCAGTTTTGTCTCAATGGTTTGTTTCCTCCTCAAGTAGCCCTAGGCGCAGTCTGTGGAAAAGCACTTTCATTGAGAGTGGTTTCCAAGCTTCTAAGAAATTACAAGTTTCCGAAATACCAGCAAATATTTTTTCACCCAATCTTGATGATACTTGGTTGTAATGATCAGTACACAAATCCCACTTGGCTCACCAAATTTTGTTCTTCTAGTTTGAAGCTTTCGTCTACAGTAGCAGTTTTTATATTTAGGTTTCCCTCTGTTCTCTCCTATATAGATAGATGAATTTGGAACTTTAAATCCAACATGGTTTGTAGTAGCTCTTTGAAACTTCACAAAATAAAGGAGTTCTGAGTTTTGTCTCTGTGGTTTGTTTCCTCTTCAAGTAGCCCTAGGCACAGACTGTGGAAAACCACTTTCATTGAGAGGGGTTGCCACGCTTTTAAGAAATAACGAGTTTCCGAAATACCAGCAAATATTTTTTAACCCAATCTTGATGATACTTGTTGCTAATGATCAGTATACAAATCCCACTTGACTCACCAAATTTTGCTCTTCTAGGTTGAAGCGTTCGTCTACAGTAGCAGTTTTATATCTAGGTTACCCTCTGTTCTCTCGTATATAATATATAAGAATTTGGAACTCTAAATCCAACATGGTTTGTAGTAGCTCTTTGAAACTTGACAAAATAAAGGAGTTGTCAGTTTTGTTTCTATGGTTTGTTTCCTCTAAGTAGCCCTAGGCACAGACTGTGGAAAAGCACTTTCATTGAGAGGGGTTGCCAAGCTTCTAAGAAATAACGAGTTTCCGAAATACCAGCAAATATTTTTTCAGCCAATCTTGATGATACTTGTTGCTGATGATCAGTACACAAATCCCACTTGGCTCACCAAATTCTGTTCTTCCAGGTTGAAGCGTTCACCTACAGTAGCAGTTTATATATTTAGGTTTCCCTCTGTTCTCTCATATATAGATAGATGAATTTATAACTCTAAATCCAACATGGTTTTTAGTAGCTCTTTGAAACTTGACAAAATAAAGGAGTTCTCAGTTTTGTCTCTATGGTTTGTTTCCTATTCAAGTAGCCCTAGGCACAGACTGTGGAAAAGCACTTTCATTGAGAGGGGTATCCAAGCTTCTAAGAAATTACAAGTTTCCGAAATAGCAGCAAATATTTTTTCACCCAATCTTGATGATACTTGGTGGTAATGATCAGTACACAAATCCCACTTGGCTCACCAAATTTTGTTCTTCTACATTGAAGCGTTCGTCTACAGTAGCAGTTTTTATATTTAGGTTTCCCTCTGTTCTCTCCTATATAGATATATGAATTTGGAACTCTAAATCCAACATGGTTTGTAGTAGCTCTTTGAAACTTGACAAAATAAAGGAATTCTCAGTTTTGCCTCAATGGTTTGTTTCCTCCTCAAGTAGCCCTAGGCACAGACTGTGGAAAAGCACTTTCATTGAGAGTGGTCGCCAAGCTTCTAAGAAATTACAAGTTTCCGAAATACCAGCAAATATTTTTTCACTCAATCTTGATGATACTTGGTGGTAATGATCAGTACACAAATCCCACTGGCTCACCAAATTTTGTTCTTCTAGTTTGAAGCTTTCGTCTACAGTAGCAGTTTTTATATTTAGGTTTCCCTCTGTTCTCTCCTATATAGATAGATGAATTTGGAACTTTAAATCCAACATGGTTTGTAGTAGCTCTTTGAAACTTCACAAAATAAAGGAGTTCTGAGTTTTGTCTCTGTGGTTTGTTTCCTCTTCAAGTAGCCCTAGGCACAGACTGTGGAAAAGCACTTTCATTGAGAGGGGTATCCAAGCTTCTAAGAAATTACAAGTTTCCGAAATACCAGCAAATATTTTTTCACCCAATCTTGATGATACTTGGTGGTAATGATCAGTACACAAATCCCACTTGGCTCACCAAATTTTGTTCTTCTACATTGAAGCGTTCGTCTACAGTAGCAGTTTTTATATTTAGGTTTCCCTCTGTTCTCTCCTATATAGATAGATGAATTTGGAACTCTAAATCCAACATGGTTTGTAGTAGCTCTTTCAAACTTGACAAAATAAAGGAGTTCTCAGTTTTGCCTCAATGGTTTGTTTCCTCCTCAAGTAGCCCTAGGCACAGACTGTGGAAAAGCACTTTCATTGAGAGGGGTCGCCAAGCTTCTAAGAAATTACAAGTTTCCGAAATACCAGCATACATTTTTTCACCCAATCTTGATGATACTTGTTGGTAATGATCAGTACACAAATCCCACTTGGCTCACCAAATTTTGTTCTTCTAGTTTGAAGCTTTCGTCTACAGAAGCAGTTTTTATATTTAGGTTTCCCTCTGTTCTCTCCTATATAGATAGATGAATTTGGAACTCTAAATCCAACATGGTTTGTAGTAGCTCTTTGAAACTTCACAAAATAAAGGAATTCTGAGTTTTATCTCTGTGGTTTGTTTCCTCTTCAAGTAGCCCTAGGCACAGACTGTGGAAAACCACTTTCATTGAGAGGGGTTGCCACGCTTCTAAGTAATAACGAGTTTCCGAAATACCAGCAAATATTTTTTCACCCAATCTCGATGATACTTGGTGGTAATGATCAGTACACAAATCCCACTTGGCTCACCAAATTTTGTTCTTCTACGTTGAAGAGTTCGTCTACAGTAGCAGTTTTTATATTTAGGTTTCCCTCTGTTCTCTCCTTTATAGATAGATGAATTTGGAACTCTAAATCCAACATGGTTTGTAGTAGCTCTTTCAAACTTGACAAAATAAAGGAGTTCTCAGTTTTGTCTCAATGGTTTGTTTCCTCCTCAAGTAGCCCTAGTCGCAGATGTGGAAAAGCACTTTCATTGAGAGTGGTTGCCAAGCTTCTAAGAAATTACAAGTTTCCGAAATACCAGCAAATATTTTTTCACCCAATCTTGATGATACTTGGTGGTAATGATCAGAACACAAATCCCACTTGGCTCACCAAATTTTGTTCTTCTAGTTTGAAGCTTTCGTCTACAGTAGCAGTTTTTATATTTAGGTTTCCCTCTGTTCTCTCCTATATAGATAGATGAATTTGGAACTTTAAATCCAACATGGTTTGTAGTAGCTCTTTGAAACTTCACAAAATAAAGGAGTTCTGAGTTTTGTCTCTGTGGTTTGTTTCCTCTTCAAGTAGCCCTAGGCACAGACTGAGGAAAACCACTTTCATTGAGAGGGGTTGCCACGCTTCTAAGAAATAACGAGTTTCCGAAATACCAGCAAATATTTTTTCACCCAATCTTGATGATACTTGTTGCTAACGATCAGTACACAATTCCCACTTGGCTCACCAAATTTTGTTCTTCTAGGTTGAAGCGTTCGTCTACAGAGGCAGTTTTTATATTTAGGTTTCTCTCTGTTCTCTCCTATATAGATAGATGAATTTGGAACTCTAAATCCAACATGGTTTGTAGTAGCTCTTCGAAACTTGACAAAATAAAGGAGTTCTCAGTTTGGTCCCTATGGTTTGTTTCGTCTTCAAGTAGCCCAAGGCACAGACTGTGGAAGCACTTTCATTGAGATGGGTTGCCAAGCTTCTAAAAATATCGATTTTCCAAAATACCAGCAAATATTTTTTCACCCAGTCTTGATGATACTTTGTGGTAATGATCAGTACACCAATCCCACTTGGCTCACCAAATTTTGTTCTTCTTGGTTGAAGCGTTCGTATACAGTAGCAGTTTTTATATTTAGATTTTCCTCTGTTCTCTCCTGTATAGATAGATGAATTTGGAACTCTAAATCCAACATGGTTTGTACTAGCTCTTTGAAACTTGAAAAATAAAAGCGTTCTCAGTTTTGTCTCTATGGATTGTTTCCTCTTCTCTTAGCCCTAGGCACAGACTGTGGAAAATCACTTTCATTGAGAGGGGTTGGCAAGCTTCTAAGAAATAACGAGTTTCCGAAATACCAGCAAATATTTTTTCACCCAATCTTGATGATACTTGTTGCTAATGATCAGTACACAAATCCCACTTGGCTCACCAAATTTTGTTCTTCTAGTTTGAAGCTTTCGTCTACAGTAGCAGTTTTTATATTTAGGTTTCCCTCTGTTCTCTACTATATAGATGGATGAATTTGGAACTCTAAATCCAACATGTTTTGTAGTAGCTCTTTGAAACTTCACAAAATAAAGGAATTCTGAGTTTTATCTCTGTGGTTTGTTTCCTCTTCAAGTAGCCCTAGGCACAGACTGTGGAAAACCACATTCATTGAGAGGGGTTGCCACGCTTCTCAGAAATAACGAGTTTCCGAAATACCAGCAAATATTTTTTCACCCTATCTCGATGATACTTGGTGGTAATGATCAGTACACAAATCCCACTTGGCTCACCAAATTTTGTTCTTCTAGGTTGAAGCGTTCGTCTACAGTAGCAGTTTTTATATTTAGGTTTCCCTCTGTTCTCTCCTTTATAGATAGATGAATTTGGAACTATAAATCCAACATGGTTTGTAGTAGCTCTTTGAAACTTCACAAAATAAAGGAGTTCTGAGTTTTGTCTCTGTGGTTTGTTTCCTCTTCAAGTAGCCCTAGGCACAGACTGTGGAAAACCACTTTCATTGAGAGGGGTTGCCACGCTTTTAAGAAATAACGAGTTTCCGAAATACCAGCAAATATTTTTTCACCCAATCTTGATGATACTTGTTGCTAATGATCAGTATACAAATCCCACTTGACTCACCAAATTTTGCTCTTCTAGGTTGAAGCGTTCGTCTACAGTAGCAGTTTTATATCTAGGTTACCCTCTGTTCTCTCGTATATAATATATATGAATTTGGAACTCTAAATCCAACATGGTTTGTAGTAGCTCTTTGAAACTTGACAAAATAAAGGAGTTCTCAGTTTTGTTTCTATGGTTTGTTTCCTCTTCAAGTAGCCCTAGGCACAGACTGTGGAAAAGCACTTTCATTGAGAGGGGTTGCCAAGCTTCTAAGAAATAACGAGTTTCCGAAATACCAGCAAATATTTTTTCAGCCAATCTTGATGATACTTGTTGCTGATGATCAGTACACAAATCCCACTTGGCTCACCAAATTCTGTTCTTCCAGGTTGAAGCGTTCACCTACAGTAGCAGTTTATATATTTAGGTTTCCCTCTGTTCTCTCATATATAGATAGATGAATTTGGAACTCTAAATCCAACATGGTTTTTAGTAGCTCTTTGAAACTTGACAAAATAAAGGAGTTCTCAGTTTTGTCTCTATGGTTTGTTTCCTATTCAAGTAGCCCTAGGCACAGACTGTGGAAAAGCACTTTCATTGAGAGGGGTATAGAAGCTTCTAAGAAATTACAAGTTTCCGAAATAGCAGCAAATATTTTTTCACCCAATCTTGATGATACTTGGTGGTAATGATCAGTACACAAATCCCACTTGGCTCACCAAATTTTGTTCTTCTACATTGAAGCGTTCGTCTACAGTAGCAGTTTTTATATTTAGGTTTCCCTCTGTTCTCTCCTATATAGATATATGAATTTGGAACTCTAAATCCAACATGGTTTGTAGTAGCTCTTTGAAACTTGACAAAATAAAGGAATTCTCAGTTTTGCCTCAATGGTTTGTTTCCTCCTCAAGTAGCCCTAGGCACAGACTGTGGAAAAGCACTTTCATTGAGAGTGGTCGCCAAGCTTCTAAGAAATTACAAGTTTCCGAAATAGCAGCAAATATTTTTTCACTCAATCTTGATGATACTTGGTGGTAATGATCAGTACACAAATCCCACTGGCTCACCAAATTTTGTTCTTCTAGTTTGAAGCTTTCGTCTACAGTAGCAGTTTTTATATTTAGGTTTCCCTCTGTTCTCTCCTATATAGATAGATGAATTTCGAACTTTAAATCCAACATGGTTTGTAGTAGCTCTTTGAAACTTCACAAAATAAAGGAGTTCTGAGTTTTGTCTCTGTGGTTTGTTTCCTCTTCAAGTAGCCCTAGGCTCAGACTGTGGAAAAGCACTTTCATTGAGAGGGGTATCCAAGCTTCTAAGAAATTACAAGTTTCCGAAATACCAGCAAATATTTTTTCACCCAATCTTGATGATACTTGGTGGTAATGATCAGTACACAAATCCCACTTGGCTCACCAAATTTTGTTCTTCTACATTGAAGCGTTCGTCTACAGTAGCAGTTTTTATATTTAGGTTTCCCTCTGTTCTCTCCTATATAGATAGATGAATTTGGAACTCTAAATCCAACATGGTTTGTAGTAGCTCTTTCAAACTTGACAAAATAAAGGAGTTCTCAGTTTTGCCTCAATGGTTTGTTTCCTCCTCAAGTAGCCCTAGGCACAGACTGTGGAAAAGCACTTTCATTGAGAGTGGTCGCCAAGCTTCTAAGAAATTACAAGTTTCCGAAATACCAGCATACATTTTTTCACCCAATCTTGATGATACTTGTTGGTAATGATCAGTACACAAATCCCACTTGGCTCACCAAATTTTGTTCTTCTAGTTTGAAGCTTTCGTCTACAGAAGCAGTTTTTATATTTAGGTTTCCCTCTGTTCTCTCCTATATAGATAGATGAATTTGGAACTCTAAATCCAACATGGTTTGTAGTAGCTCTTTGAAACTTCACAAAATAAAGGAATTCTGAGTTTTATCTCTGTGGTTTGTTTCCTCTTCAAGTAGCCCTAGGCACAGACTGTGGAAAACCACTTTCATTGAGAGGGGTTGCGACGCTTCTAAGTAATAACGAGTTTCCGAAATACCAGCAAATATTTTTTCACCCAATCTCGATGATACTTGGTGGTAATGATCAGTACACAAATCCCACTTGGCTCACCAAATTTTGTTCTTCTACGTTGAAGAGTTCGTCTACAGTAGCAGTTTTTATATTTAGGTTTCCCTCTGTTCTCTCCTTTATAGATAGATGAATTTGGAACTCTAAATCCAACATGGTTTGTAGTAGCTCTTTGAAACTTGACAAAATAAAGGAGTTCTCAGTTTTGTCTCAATGGTTTGTTTCCTCCTCAAGTAGCCCTAGTCGCAGATGTGGAAAAGCACTTTCATTGAGAGTGGTTGCCAAGCTTCTAAGAAATTACAAGTTTCCGAAATACCAGCAAATATTTTTTCACCCAATCTTGATGATACTTGGTGGTAATGATCAGAACACAAATCCCACTTGGCTCACCAAATTTTGTTCTTCTAGTTTGAAGCTTTCGTCTACAGTAGCAGTTTTTATATTTAGGTTTCCCTCTGTTCTCTCCTATATAGATAGATGAATTTGGAACTTTAAATCCAACATGGTTTGTAGTAGCTCTTTGAAACTTCACAAAATAAAGGAGTTCTGAGTTTTGTCTCTGTGGTTTGTTTCCTCTTCAAGTAGCCCTAGGCACAGACTGAGGAAAACCACTTTCATTGAGAGGGGTTGCCACGCTTCTAAGAAATAACGAGTTTCCGAAATACCAGCAAATATTTTTTCACCCACTCTTGATGATACTTGTTGCTAACGATCAGTACACAATTCCCACTTGGCTCACCAAATTTTGTTCTTCTAGGTTGAAGCGTTCGTCTACAGAGGCAGTTTTTATATTTAGGTTTCTCTCTGTTCTCTCCTATATAGATAGATGAATTTGGAACTCTAAATCCAACATGGTTTGTAGTAGCTCTTCGAAACTTGACAAAATAAAGGAGTTCTCAGTTTGGTCCCTATGGTTTGTTTCGTCTTCAAGTAGCCCAAGGCACAGACTGTGGAAGCACTTTCATTGAGATGGGTTGCCAAGCTTCTAAAAATATCGATTTTCCAAAATACTAGCAAATATTTTTTCACCCAGTCTTGATGATACTTTGTGGTAATGATCAGTACACCAATCCCACTTGGCTCACCAAATTTTGTTCTTCTAGGTTGAAGCGTTCGTATACAGTAGCAGTTTTTATATTTAGTTTTTCCTCTGTTCTCTCCTGTATAGATAGATGAATTTGGAACTCTAAATCCAACATGGTTTGTACTAGCTCTTTGAAACTTGAAAAATAAAAGCGTTCTCAGTTTTGTCTCTATGGATTGTTTCCTCTTCTCTTAGCCCTAGGCACAGACTGTGGAAAATCACTTTCATTGTGAGGGGTTGGCAAGCTTCTAAGAAATAACGAGTTTCCGAAATACCAGCAAATATTTTTTCACCCAATCTTGATGATACTTGTTGCTAATGATCAGTACACAAATCCCACTTGGCTCACCAAATTTTGTTCTTCTAGTTTGAAGCTTTCGTCTACAGTAGCAGTTTTTATATTTAGGTTTCCCTCTGTTCTCTCCTATATAGATGGATGAATTTGGAACTCTAAATCCAACATGTTTTGTAGTAGCTCTTTGAAACTTCACAAAATAAAGGAATTCTGAGTTTTATCTCTGTGGTTTGTTTCCTCTTCAAGTAGCCCTAGGCACAGACTGTGGAAAACCACTTTCATTGAGAGGGGTTGCCACGCTTCTAAGAAATAACGAGTTTCCGAAATACCAGCAAATATTTTTTCACCCAATCTTGATGATACTTGTTGGTAATGATCAGTACACAAATCCCACTTGGCTCACCAAATTGTGTTCTTCTAGGTTGAAGCGTTCGCCTACAGTAGCAGTTTTTATATTTAGGTTTCCCTCTGTTCTCTCCTATATAGATATATGAATTTGGAACTCAAAATCCAACATGGTTTCTTGTAGCTCTTTGAAACTTGACAAAATAAAGGAATTCTCAGTTTTGTCTCTATGGTTTGTTTCCTCTTCAAGTAGCCCTAGGCACAGACTGTGGAAAAGTACTTTCATTGAGAGAGTTTGCCAAGCTTCTAAGAAATTACAAGTTTCCGAAATACCAGCAAATATTTTTTCACCCAAACTTGATGATACTTGGTGGTAATGATCAGTACACAGATCCCACTTGGCTCACCAAATTTTGTTCTTCTAGGTTGAAGCGTTCGTCTACAGTAGCAGTTTTTATACTTAGGTTTCACTCTGTTCTCTCCTATATAGATAGATGAATTGGGAACTCTAAATCCAACATGGATTGTAGTAGCTCTTTGAAACTTGACAAAATAAAGGAGTTCTCAGTTTTGTCTCTATGGTTTGTTTCCTCTTCAAGTAGCCCTAGGCACAGACTATGGAAAAGCACTTTCATTGGGAGGAGTTTCCAAGCTTCTAAGAAATGACGAGTTTCCGAAATACCAGCAAGTATTTTTTCACCCAATCTTGATGATACTTGGTGGTAATGATGAGTACACAAATCCCACTTGGCTCACCAAATTTTGTTCTTCTAGGTTGAAGCGTTCGTCTACAATAGCAGTTTTTATATTTAGGTTTCACTCTGATCTCTTATATATAGATAGATGAATGTGGAACTCTAAATCCAACATGGATTGTAGTAGCTCTTTGAAACTTGACAAAATAAAAGAGTTCTCAGTTTTGTCTCTATGGTTTTTTCCTCTTTAAGTAGCCCTAGGCACAGACTGTGGAAAAGCACTTTCATTGAGAAGGGTTGCCAAGCTTCTAAGAAATAACGAGTTTCCGAAATACCAGCAAATATTTTTTCACCCAATCTTGATGATACTTGTTGCTAATGATCAGTACACAAATCCCACTTGGCTCAACAAATTTTGTTCTTCTAGGTTGAAGCGTTCGTCTACAGTAGCAGTTTTTATATTTAGGTTTCTCTCCGTTCTCTAATATATAGTTAGATGAATGTGGAACTCTAAATCCAACATGGATTGTAGTAGCTCTTTGAAACTTGACAAAATAAAGTAGTTCTCAGTTTTGTCTCTATGGTTTGTTTCGTCTTCAAGTAGCCCTAGGCACAGACTGTGGAAGCACTTTCATTGAGATGGGTTGCCAAGCTTCTAAGAAATAACGAGTTTCCAAAATACCAGCAAATATTTTTTCACCCAGTCTTGATGATACTTTGTGGTAATGATCAGTACACAAATCCCACTTGGCTCACCAAATTTTGTTTTTCCAGGTTGAAGCGTTCGCTACAGTAATAGTTTTTATATTTAGGTTTCCCTCTGTTCTCTCCTGTATAGATAGATGAATTTGGAACTGTAAATCCAACATGGTATTTAGTAGCTCTTTGAAACTTGACAAAATAAAGGCGTTCTCAGTTTTGTCTCTATGGATTGTTTCCGCTTCTATTAGCCCTAGGCACACACTGTGGAAAAGCACTTTCATTGAGAGGGGTTGCCAAGCTTCTAAGAAATAACGAGTTTCCGAAATACCAGCAAATATTCTTTTCACCCAATCTTGATGATAATTGGTGGTAATGATCAGTACACAGATCCCACTTGGTCACCAAATATTATTCTTCTAGGTTGAAGCGTTCGTCTACAGTAGCCGTTTTTATATTTAGGTTTCCCTCTGTTCTCTCATATATCGATAGATGAATTTGGAACTCTAAATCCAACATGATTTGTAGTAGCTCTTTGAAACTTGACAAAATAAAGGAGTTCTGAGTTTTGTCTCTATGGTTTGTTTCCTCTTCAAGTAGCCCTTGTCACAGACTGTGGAAAAGCACTTTCATTGAGAGGGGTTGCCAAGCTTCTAAGAAATAACGAGTTTCCGAAATACCAGCAAATATTTTTTCACCCAATCTTGATGATACTTGTTGCTAATGATCAGTACACAAATCCCACTTGGCTCACCAAATTTTAATCTTCTAGGTTGAAGCGTTCATCTACAGTAGCAGGTTTTATATTTAGGTTTCTCTCTGTTCTCTCCTATATAGTTAGATGAATGTGGAACTCTAAATCCAACATGGATTGTAGTAGCTCTTTGAAACTTGACAAAATAAAGGAGATCTCAGTTTTGTCTCTATGGTTTGTTTCCTCTTCAAGTAGCCCTAGGCATCGACTGTGGAAAACTACTTTCATTGAGAGGTGTTGCCAAGCTTCTAAGAAATAACGAGTTTCCGAAATACCAGCAAATATTTTTTCACCCAATCTTGATGATACTTGTTGCTAATGATCAGTACACAAATCCCACTTGGCTGCCCAAATTTTGTTCTTCTAGGTTGAAGCGTTCGTCTACAGTAGCAGTTTTTATATTTAGGTTTCTCTCTGTTCTCTCCTATATAGATAGATGAATTTGGAAATCTAAATCCAACATGGATTGTAGTAGCTCTTTGAAACTTGACAAAATAAAGGAGATCTCAGTTTTGTCTCTATGGTTTGTTTCCTCTTCAAGTAGCCCTAGGCGCAGACATTGGAAAAGCACTTTCATTGAGAGCGGTGGCCAAGCTTCTAAGAAATTACGAGTTTCCGAAGTACCAGCAAATATTTTTTCACCCAATGTTGATGATACTGGTTGCTAATGATCATTACACAAATCCCACTTGGCTCACCAAATTGTGTTCTTCTAGGTTGAAGCGTTCGCCTATAGTAGAAGTTTTTATATTTATGTTTCCCTCTGTTCTCTCCTATATAGATAGATGAATTTGGAACTCTAAATCCAACATGGTTTGTAGTAGCTCTTTGAATCTTGACAAAAAAAAGGAGTTGTCAGTTTTGTCTCTACGGTTTGTTTCCTCTTCAAGTAGCCCTAGGCACAGACTGTAGAAAACCACTTTCATTGAGAGGGGTTGCCAAGCTTCTAAGAAATAACGAGTTTCCGAAATACCACCAAATATTTTTTCACCCAATCTTGATGATACTTGGTGGTAATGATCAGTACACAGTACCCACTTGGCTCACCAAATTTTGTTCTTCTAGGTTGAAGCGTTCGTCTACAGTAGCCGTTTTTATATTTAGGTTTCTCTCTGTTCTCTCATATATAGATAGATGAATTTGGAACTCTAAATCCAACATGTTTTGTAGTAGCTCTTTGAAACTTGACAAAATAAAGGAGTTCTGAGTTTTGTCTCTATGGTTTGTTTCCTCTTCAAGTAGCCCTAGGCGCAGACTGTGGAAAAGCACTTTCATTAAGAGGGGTTGCCAAGCTTCTAAAAAATAACGAGTTTCCGAAGTACCAGCAAATATTTTTTCACCCAATCTTGAGGATACTTGTTGCTAATGATCAGTACACAAATCCCACTTGGCTCACCATATTTTGTTCTTCTAGGTTGAAGCGTTCGTCTACAGTAGCAGTTTTTATATTTAGGTTTCCCTCTGCTCTCTCCTGTATAGATAGATGAATTTGGAACTCTAAATCCAACATGGTTTGTAGTAGCTCTTTGAAACTTGACAAAATAAAGGAGTTCTCAGTTTTGTCTCTATGGATTGTTTCCTCTTCAATTAGCACTAGGCACAGACTGTGGAAAAACACTTTCATTGAGAGGGGTTGCCAAGCTTCTAAGAAATTACGAGTTTCCGAAATACCAGCAAATATTTTTTAACCCAATCTTGATGATACTTGGTGGTAATGATCAGTACACAGATCCCACTTGGCTCACCAAATTTTGTTCTTCTTTGTCGAAGCGTTCGTCTACAGTAGCAGTTTTTATATTTAGGTTTCACTCTGTTCTCTCATATATAGATAGATGAATTTGGAACTCTAAATCCAACATGGTTTATAGTAGCTCTTTGAAACATGACAAAATAAAGGAGTTCTCAGTTTTGTCTCTATGGTTGTTTCCTCTTCAAGTAGCCCTAGGCACAGACTGTGGAAAAGCACTTTCATTGAGAGGGGTTGCCAAGCTTCTAAGAAATAATGAGTTTCCGAAATACCAGCAAATATTTTTTCACCCAATCTTGATGATACCTGTTGATAATGATCAGTACACAGATCCCACTTGGCTCACCAAATTTTGTTCTTCTAGGTTGAAGCGTTCGTCTACAGTAGCAGTTTTTATATTTAGGTTTCGCACTATTCTCTCCTGTATACATAGATGAATTTGGAACTCTAAATCCAACATGGTTTGTAGTAGCTCTTTGAAACTTGTCAAAATAACGGAGTTCTCAGTTTTGTCTCTATGGATTGTTTCCTCTTCAATTAGCCCTAGGCACAGACTGTGGAAAAGCACTTTCATTGAGAGGTGTTGCCAAGCATCTAAGAAATAACGAGTTTCCGAAATACCAGCAAATATTTTTTCACCCAATCTTGATGATACTTGTTGCTAATGATCAGTACACAAATCCCACTTGGCTCACCAAATTTTGTTCTTCTAGGTTGAAGCGTTCGTCTACAGTAGCAGTTTTTATATTTAGGTTTCTCTCTGTTCTCTCCTATACAGATAGATGAATTTGGAACTTTAAATCCAACATGGATTGTAGTAGCTCTTTGAAACTTGACAAAATATAGGAGGTCTCAGTTTTGTCTCTATGGTTTGTTTCCTCTTCAAGTAGCCCTAGGCACAGACTGTGGAAAAGCACTTTCATTGAGAGGGGTTGCCAAGCTTCTAAGAAATAACGAGTTTCCGAAATACCAGCAAATATTTTTTCACCCAATCTTGATGATACTTGGTGGAAATGATCAGTACACAGATCCCACTTGGCTCACCAAATTTTGCTCTTCTAGGTTGAAGCGTTCGTCTACAGTAGCAGTTTTTATATTTAGGTTTCACTCTGTTCTCTCATATATAGATAGATGAATTTGGAACTCTTAATCCAACATGGTTTGTAGTAGCTCTTTGAAACTTCACAAAATAAAGAATTCTGAGTTTTGTCTCTATGGTTTGTTTCATCTTCAAGTATCCCTAGGCACAGACTGTGGAAAACCACTTTCATTGAGAGGGGTTGCCAAGCTTCTAAGAAATAACGAGTTTCCGAAATGTCAGCAAATATTTTTTCACCCAATCTTGATGATACTTGGTGGTAATGATCAGTACACAGTACCCACTTGGCTCACCAAATTTTGTTCTTCTAGGTTGAAGCGTTCGTCTACTGTAGCAGTTTTTATATTTAGGTTTCTCTCTGTTCTCTCCTATATAGATAGATGAATTTGGAACTCTAAATCCAACATGGATTGTAGTAGCTCTTTGAAACTTGACAAAATAAAGGGGTTCTCAGTTTTGTCTCTATTGTTTGTTTCCTCTTCAAGTATCCCTAGGCACAGACTGTGGAAAAGCACTTTCATTGAGATGGGTTGCCAAGTTTCTAAGAAATAACGAGTTTCCAAAATACCAGCAAATGATTTTTCACCCAATCTTGATGATACTTGGTGGTAATGATCAGTACACAGATCCCATTTGGCTCACCAAATTTTGTTCTAGGTTGAAGCGTTCGTCTACAGTAGCAGTTTTTATATTTAGGTTTCACTCTGTTCTCTCATATATAGATTGATGAATTTGGAACTCTAAATCCAACATGGTTTGTAGTAGCTCTTTGAAACTTGACAAAATAAAGGAGTTCTGAGTTTTGTCTCTATGGTTTGTTTCCCCTTCGAAAGGCCTAGGCACAGACTGTGGAAAAGAACTTTAATTGAGAAGGGTTGCCAAGCTTCTAAGAAATAACGAGTTTTCGAAGTACCAGCAAATATTTTTTCACCCAATCTTGATGATACTTGTTGCTAATGATCAGTACACAGATCCCACTTGGCTCACCAAATTTTGTTCTTCTAGGTTGAAGCGTTCGTCAACAGTAGCAGTTTTTATATTTAGGTTTCCCTCTGTTCTCTCCTGTATAGATAGATGAATTTGCAACTCTAAATCCAACATGGATTGTAGTAGCTCTTTGAAACTTGAAAAAATAAAGGAGTTCTCAGTTTTGTCTCTATGGTTTGTTTCCTCTTCAAGTAGCACTAGGCACACACTGTGGAAAAGCACTTTCATTGAGAGGGGTTGCCAAGCTTCTAAGAAATAACGAGTTTCTGAAATACCAGCAAATATTTTTTCACCCAATCTTGATGATACTTATTGCTAATGATCAGTACACAAATCCCACTTGGCTCACCAAATTTTGTTCTTCTAGGTTGAAGCGTTCGTCTACAGTAGCAGTTTTTATATTTAGGATTCACTCTGTTCTCTCATATATAGATAGATGAATTTGGAACTCTAAATCCAACATGGTTTGTAGTAGCTCTATGAAACTTGACAAAATAAAGAAGTTCTGAGATTTGTCTCTATGGTTTGTTTCCTATTCAAATAGCCCTAGGCACAGACTGTGGAAAACCACTTTCATTGAGAGGTGTTGCCAAGCTTCTAAGAATTAACGAGTTTCCGAAATACCAGCAAATATTTTTTCACCCAATCTTGATGATACTTGGTTGGAATGATCAGTACCCAGATCCCACTTGGCTCACCAAATTTTGTTCTTCTAGTTTAAAGCGTTCGTCTACAGTAGTCGTTTTTATATTTAGGTTTCACTCTGTTCTCTCATATATAGATAGATGAATTTGGAACTCTAAATCCAACATGGTTTGTAGTAGCTCTTTGAAACTTGACAAAATAAAGGAGTTCTGAGTTTTATCTATGTGGTTTGTTTCCTCTTCAAGTAGCCCTAGGCACAGACTCTGGAAAAGCACTTTCATTGAGAGGGGTTGCCAAGCTTCTAAGAAATAACGAGTTTCCGAAGTACCAGCAAATATTTTTTCACCCAATCTTGATGATACTTGTTGCTAATGATCAGTACACAGATCCCACTTGGCTCACCAAATTTTGTTCTTCTAGGTTGAAGCGTTCGTCTACAGTAGCCGTTTTTATATTTAGGTTTCCCTCTGTTCTCTCCTGTATAGATAGATGAATTTGGAACTCTAAATCCAACATTGTTTGTAGTAGCTCTTTGAAACTTGACAAAATAAAGGAGTTCTCAGTTTTCTCTCTATGGATTGTTTCCTCTTCAATTAGCACTAGGCACACACTGTGGAAAAGCACTTTCATTGAGAGGGGTTGCCATGCTTCTAAGAAATAACGAGTTTCTGAAATACCAGCAAATATTTTTTCACCCAATCTTAATGATACTTGTTGCTAATGATCAGTACACAAATCCCACTTGGCTCACCAAATTGTGTTCTGCTAGGTTGAAGCTTTCGCCTACAGTAGCAGTTTTTATATTTAGGTTTCCCTCTGTTCTCTCCTATATAGATATATGAATTTGAAACTCTAAATCCAACATGGTTTTGTAGTAGCTCTTTGAAACTTGACAAAATAAAGGAGTTCTCAGTTTTGTCTCTATGGTTTGTTTCCTCTTCAAGTAGCCCTAGGCACAGACTGTGGAAAAGCACTTTCATTGAGAGTTTGCCGATCTTCTAAGAAATTACAAGTTTCCGAAATACCACCAAATATTTTTTCACCCAATCTTGATGATACTTGGTGGTAATGATCAGTACCCAAATCCCAATTGGCTCACCAAATTTTGATCTTCTATGTTGAAGCGTTCGTCTACTGTAGCAGTTTTTATATTTAGGTTTCTCTCTGTTCTCTCCTATATAGAAAGATGAATTTGGAACTCTAAATCCAACATGGATTGTAGTAGCTCTTTGAAACTTGACAAAATAAAGGAGTTCTCAGTTTTGTCTCTATGGTTTGTTTCCTCTTCAAGTATCCCTACGCACAGACTGTTGAAAAGCACTTTCATTGAGAGGGGTTGTCAAGCTTTTAAGAAATAACGAGTTTCCAAAATACCAGCAAATATTTTTTACCCAAACTTGATGATACATGTTGCTAATGATCAGTACACAGATCCCACTTGGCTCACCAAATTATGTTCTTGTAGGTTGAAGCTTTCGCCTACAGTAGCAGTTTTTATATTTAGGTTTCCCTCTGTTCTCTCCTATATAGATATATGAATTTGAAACTCTAAATCCAACATGGTTTGTAGTAGCTCTTTGAAACTTGACAAAATAAAGGAGTTCTCAGTTTTGTCTCTATGGTTTGTTTCCTCTTCAAGTAGCACTAGGCACACACTGTGGAAAAGCACTTTCATTGAGAGGGGTTGCCAAGCTTCTAAGAAATAACGAGTTTCCGAAATACCAGCAAATATTTTTTCACCCAATCTTGATGATACTTGTTGCTAATGATCAGTACACAATCCCACTTGGCTCACCAAATTTTGTTCTTCTAGGTTGAAGCGTTCGTCTACAGTAGCAGTTTTTATATTTAGGTTTCACTCTGTTCTCTCATATATAGATAGATGAATTTGGAACTCTAAATCCAACATGGTTTGTAGTAGCTCTATGAAACTTGACAAAATAAAGGAGTTCTGAGATTTGTCTCTATGGTTTGTTTCCTCTTCAAGTAGCCCTAGGCACAGACTGTGGAAAACCACTTTCATTGAGAGGTGTTGCCAAGCTTCTAAGAAATAACCAGTTTCCGAAATACCAGCAAATATTTTTTCACCCAATCTTGATGATACTTGGTTGGAATGATCAGTACACAGATCCCACTTGGCTCACCAAATTTTGTTCTTCTAGTTTGAAGCGTTCGTCTACAGTAGCAGTTTTTATATTTAGGTTTCACACTGTTCTCTCATATATAGATAGATGAATTTGGAACTCTAAATCCAACATGGTTTGTAGTAGCTCTTTGAAACTTGACAAAATAAAGGAGTTCTCAGTTTTGTCTCTATGGTTTGTTTCCTCTTCAAGAGGCCTAGGCACAGACTGTGGTAAAGCACTTTAATTGAGAGGGGTTGCCAAGCTTCTGAGAAATAACGAGTTTCCGAAATACCAGCAAATATTTTTTCACCCAAACTTGATGATACATGTTGCTAATGATCAGTACACGGATCCCACTTGGCTCACCAAATTATGTTCTTCTAGGTTGAAGCGTTCGTCTACAGTAGCAGTTTTTATATTTAGGTTTCCCTCTGTTCTCTCCTGTATAGATAGATGAATTTGGAACTCTAAATCCAACATGGTTTGTAGTAGCTCTTTGAAACTTGACAAAATAAAGGAGTTCTCAGTTTTGTCTCTATGGATTGTTTCCTCTTCAGTTAGCACTAGGCACACACTGTGAAAAGCACTTTCATTGAGAGGGGTTGCCAAGCTTCTAAGAAATAACGAGTTTCTGAAATACCAGCAAATATTTTTTCACCCAATCTTGATGATACTTGTTGCTAATGATCAGTACAGAAATCCCACTTGGCTCACCAAATTGTGTTCTGCTATGTTGAAGCGTTCGCCTACAGTAGCAGTTTTTATATTTGGGTTTCCCTCTGTTCTCTCCTATATAGATATATGAATTTGGAACTCTAAATCCAACATGGTTTGTAGTAGCTCTTTGAAACTTGACAAAATGAAGGAGTTCTCAGTTTTGTCTCTATGGATTGTTTCCTCTTCAAGTAGCCCTAGGCACAGACTGTGGAAAAGCACTTTCATTGAGAGAGTTTGCCAAGCTTCTAAGAAATTACATGTTTCTGAAATACCAGCAAATATTTTTTCAACCAATCTTGATGATACTTGGTGTTAATGATTAGTACACAAGTCCCAATTGGCTCACCAAATTTTGTTCTTCTAGGTTGAAGCGTTCGTGTACTGTAGCAGTTTTCATATTTAGGTTTCTCTCTGTTCTCTCCTATATAGATAGATGAATTTGGAACTCTAAATCCAACATGGTTTGTAGTAGCTCTTTGAAACTTGACAAAATAAAGGAGTTCTCAGTTTTGTCTCTATGGTTTGTTTCCTCTTCAAGTATCCCTACGCACAGACTGTGGAAAAGCACTTTCATTGAGAGGGGTTGTCAAGCTTTTAAGAAATAACGAGTTTCCAAAATACCAGCAAATATTTTTCACCCAATCTTGATGATACTTGGTGGTAATGATCAGTACACAGATCCCACTTGGCTCACCAAATTTTGTTCTTCTAGGTTGAAGCGTTCGTCTACAGTAGCAGTTTTTATATTTAGGTTTCCCTCTGTTCTCTCCTGTATAGATAGATGAAATTGGAACTCTAAATCCAACATTGTTTGTAGTAGCTCTTTGAAACTTGACAAAATAAAGGAGTTCTCAGTTTTCTCTCTATAGATTGTTTCCTCTTCAATTAGCTCTAGGCACACACTGTGGAAAAGCACTTTCATTGAGAGGGGTTGCCAAGCTTCTAAGAAATAACGAGTTTCTGAAAAGCAGCAAATATTTTTTCACCCAATCTTGATGATACTTGTTGCTAATGATCAGTACACAAATCCCACTTGGCTCACCAAATTGTGTTCTGCTAGGTTGAAGCGTTCTCCTACAGTAGCAGTTTTTTATATTTAGGTTTCCCTCTGTTCTCTCCTATATAGATATATGAATTTGGAACTCTAAATCCAACATGGTTTGTAGTAGCTCTTTGAAACTTGACAAAATAAAGGAGTTCTCAGTTTTGTCTCTATGGTTTGTTTCCTCTTCAAGTAGCCCTAGGCACAGACTGTGGAAAAGCATTTTCATTGAGAGAGTTTGCCGAGCTTCTAAGAAATTACAAGTTTCCGAAATACCAGCAAATATTTTTTCACCCAATCTTGATGATACTTGGTAGTAATGATCAGTACACAAATCCCAATTGGCTCACCAAATTTTGTTCTTCTAGGTTGAAGCGTTCGTCTACTGTAGCAGTTTTTATATTTAGGTTTCTCTCTGTTCTCTCCTATATAGATAGATGAATTTGGAACTCTAAATCCAACATGGATTGTAGTAGCTCTTTGAAACTTGACAAAATAAAGGAGTTCTCAGTTTTGTATCTATGGTTTGTTTCCTCTTCAAGTATCCCTACGCACAGACTGTGGAAAAGCACTTTCATTGAGAGGGGTTGTCAAGCTTTTAAGAAATAACGATTTTCCAAAATACCAGCAAATATTTTTTCACCCAATCTTGATGATACTTGGTGGTAATGATCAGTATACAGATCCCACTTGGCTCACCAAATTTTCTTCTTCTAGGTTGAAGCGTTCGTCTACAGTAGCAGTTTTTATATTTAGGTTTCACACTGTTCTCTCATATATAGATAGATGAATTTGGAACTCTAAATCCAACATGGTTTGTAGTAGCTCTTTGAAACTTGACAAAATAAAGGAGTTCTCAGTTTTGTCTCTATGGTTTGTTTCCTCTTCAATTATCCCTACGCACAGACTGTGGAAAAGCACTTTCATTGAGAGTGGTTGTCAAGCTTTTAAGAAATAACGAGTTTCCAAAATACCAGCAAATATTTTTTCACCCAATCTTGATGATACTTGGTGGTAATGATCAGTACACAGATCCCACTTGGCTCACCAAATTTTCTTCTTCTAGGTTGAAGCGTTCGTTTACAGTAGCAGTTTTTATATTTAGGTTTCACACTGTTCTCTCATATATAGATAGATGAATTTGGAACTCTAAATCCAACATGGTTTGTAGTAGCTCTTTGAAACTTGACAAAATAAAGGAGTTCTCAGTTTTGTCTCTATGGTTTGTTTCCTCTTCAAGAGGCCTAGGCACAGACTGTGGAAAAGCACTTTAATTGAGAGGGGTTGCCAAGCTTCTGAGAAATAACGAGTTTCCGAAATACCAGCAAATATTTTTTCACCCAAACTTGATGATA